>NC_074672.1:33042399-33057399 GCF_029448725.1 Salvelinus fontinalis | reverse complement strand
ACCTATTTATGTTAGTTTGTTATGTGTGTTAGTTGGTCAGGACGTGAGGTTGGGTGGGCATTCTATGTTTTCTGTTTCTGTGTTGGTTTTGGGTTGCCTGGTATGGCTCTTAATTAGAGGCAGGTGTTTGGCGTTCCTCTAATTAAGAGTCATATTTAGGTAGGCGTTGTCACAGTGTTCGTTGTGGGTGATTGTCTTCCGTGTCTGTGTAATTGTTTGCACCATACGGGACTGTTACGGTTTGTTCGGTTTGTGTAGTCTAATTGTCCTATTCGTGCGTTCTTATTGTTTTATGTAAGTTCGTCGTATAGGTCTGTCTTCACCGTTTTGTTGTTTTGTTAGTTTATACAAGTTCGTGTCTTTGTTAAATAAATATGTGTTCAAACTTCGCTGCGCCTTGGTTCCCTCAATACTCCTCCTTTTCGGTCGAAGAGGAGGAGGACCGCCGTTACACTCTCTCTCTTTCTTCTCCAAGATCTCCCTCTCTCTGGTTCTTCTCCTCCAAGATCTCCCTCTCTCTGGTTCTTCTCCTCCAAGATCCCCCTCTCTCTGTTTCTTCTCCTAGAAGATCTCCCTCTCTCTGGTTCTTCTCCTCCAAGATCCCCCTCTCTCTGTTTCTTCTCCTAGAAGATCTCCCTCTCTCTGGTTCTTCTCCTCCAAGATCCCCCTCTCTCTGTTTCTTCTCCTAGAAGATCTCCCTCTCTCTGGTTCTTCTCCTCCAAGATCCCCCTCTCTCTGTTTCTTCTCCTAGAAGATCTCCCTCTCTCTGGTTCTTCTCCTCCAAGATCCCCCTCTCTCTGTTTCTTCTCCTAGAAGATCTCCCTCTCTCTGGTTCTTCTCCTCCAAGATCCCCCTCTCTCTGTTTCTTCTCCTAGAAGATCTCCCTCTCTCTGGTTCTTCTCCTCCAAGATCCCCCTCTCTCTGTTTCTTCTCCTAGAAGATCTCCCTCTCTCTGGTTCTTCTCCTCCAAGATCCCCCTCTCTCTGTTTCTTCTCCTAGAAGATCTCCCTCTCTCTGGTTCTTCTCCTCCAAGATCCCCCTCTCTCTGTTTCTTCTCCTAGAAGATCTCCCTCTCTCTGGTTCTTCTCCTCCAAGATCCCCCTCTCTCTGTTTCTTCTCCTAGAAGATCTCCCTCTCTCTGGTTCTTCTCCTCCAAGATCTCCCTCTCTCTTTCTTTTCTTCCAAGATCCCCCTCTCTCTGTTTCTTTTCCTCCAAGATCCCCCTCTCTCTGTTTCTTCTCCTCCTAGATCTCCCTCTCTTTGGTTCTTCTCCTCCAAGATCACCCTCTCTCTGTTTCTTCTCCTCCAAGATCTCCCTCTCTCTGTTTCTTCTACTCTATCTTGTGAAAAAAATCTAATTTGCAGGTTTACATTTAAGAAACCTCCACATGTGAAATGTCACTTTCACATGTGGAATTGGAAGTTCATATGTGAAAAACATTCACATGTGATTGTTTTTCACAACATGTAAACCTTCAAATTTGATATTTTACACATGTTAAAGTTTTTTCACATGAGACACTACATAATATTTTTTTTTACGTGTGAAACTGCATAAACCACACATTTCACATTTGAAACTTCAAATCACATGTGAGGTGAAAACATGTAATTCTCCTCACATGGAAAGAAGGTGGAGTTAACATGGGAACTCTGAATGTAATACATGTGAAACAATATATTGTTTCACAGGAAATGTTTGCTCAACATTTGAAAACAGCTATTTCACATGTAAAAATACGATTTCACATCTGTTTATTTGTAAGGGCACACACACACCCACACACACAAAAAACATGATCAAATCAAGACATTTTCACGAGTCAGACATGTGGTTTTCGGACATGTTGTCACGATTGTCTACTTCGTCCTCCTCCTCAGACGAGGAGAGGCGAGAAGGATCAGTGGACCAATATGCAGCGTGGTAATTTGACATAATGATTTATTAACTGAAGTTCAAGACGAACACGAAAAACACTTGGCAGATTACAAAACAACAAACGAACGTAGACTGACCTAAAACATGTGAACTTACATATAACGAAGAACGCACGAACAGGTAACCGACTACAAACAAACGATACAGTCCAAAACAAACGAAACAGTCCCGTGTGGTAAATTATACGGACACAGGAGACAACCACCCACAACAAACAATGTGAAACAACCTCCCTATATATCGTTCTCAATCAGAGGAAAACGTAAAACACCTGCCTCTGATTGAGAGCCATACAAGGTCAATTAAACCTGACACTTAACATAGAACAAACACAGACTGCCCACCCAGCTCACGTCCTGACCCACTAAACACAACTATACAAAAGGAAAACAAGGTCAGGAACGTGACACATGTAAAGCTTCACATGTACATTTTCCCTCCTTTTTCCCCTTTCTTACATGTATATTTTCACCACTTCCAGCTACATGTGGTCTCCCATCCAGGGATAGACCATACTTAGCTAAAGGCAAACCAGCAGTGGGGATGCAGGATGCTAAGTTGCTGGAATGAATGTGCCATAACTTGCAACTGGAAAGAAGGGAGTGAAAATAAAGGGAAAGGTAACATAAGATAACCGAAGATAGGGAAAACTGCAGGAAAGAGGGAGGTGTTTTATTTAATTGCGTTATCATAACAAATGTTTTACAACATTTTTGGGGGGACCTCCATTTAAAATGTATTTGCTCTCGCATTGTTATTCATTTTATTTGCACTATTTTGTTTTGCTGTCAATACTTTTGGGTTTCTTTTGGGTTGCTTTCAATATAATCATTTTTGTTTGCAATACTAGGAATGTTGTTCTCGACTTCAGAAGTCTTGATAAATATTCATGAAACAAATGTAACTCACACTAGAGGATTGCACCATATACAGTAATAACATTATTAGTTTGTTAAAGGTGTTTAAAGCGGCAATCCTTAATTGAAACATTAACAAAGTTTACTCCCTGCCATAGTTTTGTTAAAAAGCTGAGGTATGGGGCTGGAGAAATGCAACCATTCTCAAATCCATAGACTACGCTAAGGATGCATGCACTGACCGTCCATGAAATAATCATTCTAGTTTTAACCAAGTTTTTAGGTTATACATTGTTTGTTTAGATTGACTTTGTTTACAAACATTGGAGTAAATGTGGAGTTTTCTTACATGTGAAACGGGCAACTGGATTTTCACTTTCACATGTGAAATTATAAGTTCACAGTAAGAAAACTCCACATGTGAAAATCAATCACGTGAAAAAATAATATTTGCAGGTTTACATTTAAGAAACCTCCAAATGTGAAATCTCACTTTCACTTGTGGAATTGCAAGTTCATATGTGAAACTGCATAATACATTTTTTAAAACTTATGAAACGACTTAAACCACACATTTCACATGTGAAACTACAATTCACGTGAGGTGAAAACATGTAATTCTCCTCACATGTAAAAAATCTGGAGTTAACATGTAAACTCTGAAAGTAATATATGTGAAATAATTCTTTAACATGAAATTTAAGCTCAATATTTGAAACCCAGCTATTTCACATGTAAAAATGCGATTTCACATGTGTTGTAAAGACACACACACACACACACACACACACACACACACACACACACACACACACACACACACACACACACACACACACACACACACACACACACACACACACACACACACACAGGATTAGCGGGTGATGGATAGGAGGCTGACAGCCTGAAAGTAATTGCAGACCCCAGTACCACACGCCACACTTATTCATGTGTCTTCATCTTCATGTATGTATCTATATATTTCTCCTGCTCCCCCACCAGCTAAACATAGATGGAGAAACATATAGAGACATCCATGTATACAAATACTGTATATGTATAAATATACTGTGTATGTGGCACATATACAGTAAGTGAACCATGATTAGATCAGTATGCACTTGAACAGAAGTAGCGGGAATCTTTTAATAACGATTGGAATGTATGCATTCTGCTAAATCCAGAGATTAAATCAAATCAAATGTTATTTGTCACGTGATGAATACAGCAGGTGTAGACCTTACCGTGAAATGCTGAATATAGCAGGTGTAGACCTTACCGTGAAATGATGAATACAGCAGGTGTAGACCTTACCGTGAAATGCTGAATACAGCAGGTGGAGACCTTACCGTGAAATGCTGAATACAGCAGGTGTAGACCTTACCGTGAAATGATGAATACAGCAGGTGTAGACCTTACCGTGAAATTATGAATACAGCAGGTGTAGACCTTACCGTGAAATGCTGAATACAGCAGGTGTAGACCTTACCGTGAAATGCTGAATACAGCAAATGAAGACCTTACCGTGAAATGATGAATACAGCAGGTGTAGACCTTACCGTGAAATGCTGAATACAGCAGGTGTAGACCTTACCGTGAAATGCTGAATACAGCAAATGAAGACCTTACCGTGAAATGATGAATACAGCAGGTGCAGACCTTACCGTGAAATGATGAATACAGCAGGTGTAGACCTTACCGTGAAATGCTGAATACAACAGGTGAAGACCTTACCGTGAAATGATGAATACAGCAGGTGAAGACCTTACCGTGAAATGCTGAATACAACAGGTGTAGACCTTACCGTGAAATGCTGAATACAGCAAATGAAGACCTTACCGTGAAATGATGAATACAGCAGGTGTAGACCTTACCGTGAAATGCTGAATACAGCAGGTGGAGACCTTACCGTGAAATGCTGAATACAACAGGTGTAGACCTTACCGTGAAATGCTTACTTACAAGCCCTTAACTAACGATGCAGTAAAAATATTTACGAAATAAACTCAAGTAAAAATAAAAGAGCAACAATAAAATAACAAAAAGGCTTTATACAGAGGGTACTGGTACCGAGTCAATGTGCGGGGGTACAGGTTAGTCGAGGTAATTGAGGTAATATGTACATGTAGGTAGAGGTAAAGTGACCATGTATGGATAATAAACAGAGAGCACCAGCAGCGTAAAAAAAGAGGAAGTCAATGCAAATAGTCGGCGTAGCCATTTGATTAGCTGTTCAGCAGTCTGATGGCTTGGGGGTAGAAGCTGTTAAGAAGCCTTTTGGGCCTAGACTTGGCGCTCCAGTACCACTTGCCATGCGGTAGCAGAGAGAACAAGCTATGACTAGGGTGGCTGGAGTCTTTGGTCATTTTTAGGGCCTTCCTCTGACACCGCCTGGTATAGAGGTCCTGGGTGGCAGGAAGCCTGGCCCCAGTGATATACTGGGCCATATGCACTACCCTCTGTAGCGCATTGCGGTCGGAGGCCCGAGCAGTTGCCATACTAGGCGGTGATGGAACCAGTCAGGATGCTCTCGATGGTGCAGCTGTAGCACTTTTTGAGGATCTGAGGACCCATGCCAAATCTTTTCAGTCTTCTGAGGGGGAATAGGCTTTGTCATGCCCTCTTCACAACTGTCTTGGTGTGTTTGAGCGATGTTTGTTTTTTGGTGATGTGGACACCAAGGAACTTGAAACTCTCAATCTGCTCCACTTGATAAGAATTGGGGCGTGCTCGGCCGTCCTTTACCTGTAGTCCACGATCATCTCTTTAGTCTTGATCACATTGAGGGAGAGGTTGTTGTCCTTGCACCACACTGCCAGGCCTCTGACCTCCTCTCTATAGGCTGTCTCATTGTTGTCGGTGATCAGGCCTACCACCGTTGTGTCGTTGGGAAACTTAATGATGGTGTTGGAGTCGTGCTTGGCCACGCAGTCATGAGTGAACAGGGAGTACAGGAGGGGAATAAGCACGCACCCCTGAGTGGCACATGTGTTGAGGATCAGCGTGGCAGATGTGTTGTTGCCTACCTTACCACCTGGGGCGGCCCGTCAGGAAGTCCAGTTGCAGAGGGAGGTGTTTAGTCCCTGGGTCCTTAGCTTAGTTATAAGCTTTTCAATTCAATTTTATTTTATTTTATTTATTTTACCTTTATTTAACCAGGTAGGCCAGTTGAGAACAAGTTCTCATTTACAACTGCGATCTGGCCAAGATAAAGCAAAGCAGTGCAACAAAACAACAACACAGAGTTACACATAAACAAACGTACAGCCAATAACACAATAGAAAAATCTATGTACAGTGTGTGCAAATTTGGAAGAGTAGGGAGGTAAGGCTACAAATAGGCCATGGAGGCAAAATAATTACAATTTAGCATTAACACTGGAATGACAGATGTACAGATGATGATGCGCAAGTAGAGAATAGAGATACTGGGTGCAAAAGAGCAAGAGGATAAGTAACAATATGGGGATGAGGTAGTTGGGTGTGCAATTTACAGATTGGCTGTGTAAAGGTCCCATGATTGGTAAGCTGCTCTGACAGCTAATGCTTAAAGTTAGAGAGGGAGATATAAGACTCCAGCTTCAGTGATTTTTGCAATTCGTTCCAGTCATTGGCAGCAGAGATCTGTAAGGAAAGGCGGCCAAAGGAAGTGTTGGCTTTAGGGGTGACCAGTGAAATATACCTGCTGGAGCGCGTGCTACGGGTGGGTGTTGCTATGGTGACCAGTGAGCTGAGATAAGGCAGGGCTTTACTTAGCAGGTAAAGCCCCTTTGAGGGCACTATGGTGTTGAACGCAGAGCTGTAGTCAATAAACAGCATTTTCATGTAGGTGTTCCTTTTGTCCAGGTGGGAAAGGGCAGTGTGGAGTGAAATAGAGATTGAGTCATCTGTAGATCTGTTGGGGTGGTATGTGAATTGGAGTGGGTTTAGGGTTTCTGGGATAATGGTGTTAATGTGAGCCATGACCAGCCTTTAAAGCACTTCATGGCTGCAGATGTGAGTGCTGTTAGTCGGTAATCATTTAAGCAGGCTACCTTGGTGTTTTTGTGCACAGGGACTGTTGATCTGCTCGAAACATGTAGGTATTACAGACTAGGCCAGGGACAGTTTGAAAATGTCAGTTAAAACCTCTAACGCCTCACAAACCCGGATCCGGGATCCCCCCCATCACAAAAGCTGACTAGCATAGCCTAGTCTAAAGTTACAGGGATATCATAAAATAAAATGTTCATGAAATCAGAAGTCCAAGACACCAAATGAAAGATACAGATCTTGTGATTCAAGCCATCATCTCTGATTTTTAAAATGTTTTACAGGGAAGACACAATATGTAAATCTATTAGCTAACCACGTTAGCAAAAGACAACAATTTTCTTACTCCACCATTTTCTTACTGCATCAGTAGCTATCACAAATTCGACCAAATAAAGATATAACTAGCCACTAACCAAGAAACAAACCTCATCAGATGACAGTCTGATAACATATTTATTGTATAGCATAGGTTTTCTTAGAAAAATTTGCATATTTCAGGTATAAATCATAGTTTACAATTGCAGCCCCCATCACAACTATCACTAAAATGACTAGAATAACTACAGAGACCATCGTGTATTAGCTAATTACTCATCATAAAACATTTCTTAAAAATACAGAGTACAGCAATTGAAAGACACAGATCTTCTGAATCAAGACAATATTTCAGATTTTCTAAGTGTTTTACAGCGAAAACACAATATAGCGTTATCTTAGCTTACTACAAGTCAGTCACACAGTAGCATTGATTCAAGCCAAAAATAGCAATAACGTTATAAACCACCAAACGCTATTAATTTTTTCACTAACCTTCTCAGAATTCTTCAGATGACAGTCCTGTAACATCATATTACACAATGCATATAGTTTGTTCGAAAATGTGCATATTTAGCCGCATCGTGGTTACACAACGTGTTTAGTGGGCAAAAAATCAAGCAATCTGTCCGGCGCCATTTTGGAAAGGCACCTAATCTTATCGAAAACTATTCTTAAACTTGACTAAAAAAATACAGGTTGGACAGCAATTGAAAGAAAAATTAGTTCTTAATGCAATCGCTGAATTACATTTTTAAAATTAACCTTACTGCGCAATACTGGGTACAATACAGGGTGCGATAGCGCAACGCTACATGGAAAATAATGGCGTCTAATACATTTTTCTTTTTCAACAGAACAACGTTTTATCAGCATAAATAGTACTTACTATTAGCTGAACTCCCATCAGAATCTTGGGAAAGGTGTCCGTTGGCCAAAAGAATCGTTGCTGGGTTGGAGAATGTTTCCTTTGACGTTGCAATTAGCAGTACAGAATGGCATTCGAGAGAGAGACACCCAAGTTTCTACAGCGCCATGGAAATAAATACCTGAAAATCGCAATATACTGACATAAACTGGTATAATTCGGTTCAAAATAACAAGATTATGATGTCTTTAAAGCCTATAGCGAATAAAAACAGAGCCGGATACATCTAGGAGCTAAAACCAGACGTTCTAAAAAGACATGCCAAGAGCCTTTCTGCGTCAGCGCGAGGTCCCAAAAGGCCGGACACCTCGGTTCCAACCAATTTATTAACTTTGGGAACTACGTAGAGACGCCATTTCAACTCTCCCTATTCGCTAACAGGCAGGGGAAGGCGTATGCAGTGCATCTCAACCAATAGAAGACAGGCAAAGTTAAAGACAGGTCTCAAAGCAGATGATAAAATTTGCCATTCTCACAGACATAGGAAAAGTGCTCTAAGTCGAGTTCTGTTTCACTTACAGACATAATTCCAACGGTTTTAGAAACTAGAGAGTGTTTTCTATCCAATAGTAAGAATAATATGCATATTGTACGAGCAAGAATTGAGTATGAGGCCGTTTACATTGGGTACACATTTGTGCTATGTCGAAATGGCACCCCCCCCTAGTGGCAAGAAGTTTTAAGACACTTGCCAGTTGGTCAGCCCATAGTCGGAGTACACGTCATGGTAATCCGTCTGGCCCTGCGGCCTTGTGAATGTTGACCTGTTTTAAGGCGAGCGTGATCGCACAGTTGTCCGGAACAGCTGGTGCTCTCATGCATGCTTCAGTGCTGCTTGCCTTGAAGCATGCATAGAAGTAATTTAGCTCGTCAGATAGGCTTGTGTCACTGGGCATCTCGCGGCTGGACTTTTCTTTGTAGTCCGTAATAGTTTGCAAGCCCTGCTACGTCCGACAAATGTCGGAACCGGTGTAGTGGGATTCAATCTTATTACAGTATTCAAGCTTTGCCTGTTTGATGATTAGTCTGAGGGCATAGCAGGATTTCTTATAAGCATCAGGGTTAGGGTTAGGGTTAGGGTTAGGGTTAGGGTTAGAGTCCCGCTCCTTGGAAGCAGCAGCTCTATCCTTTAGCACAGTGCGGATGTTGCCTGTGTACGTACGGTCACTGTGGGGACAATGTCATCGATGCACTTATTGATTGAAGCCAGTGACTGATGTGGTATACTCCTCAATGCCATCGGATGAGTCCCGGAACATATTCCAGCCTGTGCTAGCAAAACAGTCCTGTAGCTTAGCATCTGCATCATCTGACCACTTCCGTATTGAGCGAGTCACTGGTACTTCCTGCTTTAGTTTTGGCTTGTAAGCAGGAATCAGGAGGATAGAACTATGGTCAGATTTGCCAAATGGAGGGCAAGGGAGAGCTTTGTACACGTCTCTGTGAGGGGAGTAAAGGTGGTCTAGAGTTTTTCCCCCCTCTGGTTGCACATGTGGCATGCTGGTAGTATTACATTTAATTTCATTTCATTAAAGTACAACGGTTTGATTTGTCTGATCTTAGCTAGCTACATAGCCGTCTTTGTATCAAAGATAATTGTGTAGTTTAGAGTAATTATCTAAGTTAGCTAGCCAGCTATTTTCGCACTTCTAACGTAGTCAACACTGCTAGCTAGCCAGCTAGCCAACTTCTACCGAAGTTGCTATTCTACTGAATAGCAGCACTGTAGAAACTATTACATTACAACGGAACGACTTGATTAGTGTAGTGTTAGCTAGCTACATAGTTGTCTTTGCTGTCTTTGTATCTAAGATAATTGTGTAGTTTAGAGTAACTATCGAGGTTAGCTAGCCAGCTATTTTCGTCTGCCGCGCCACCGTTCTCCTACCTAGTCAACACTGCTAGCTAGCCAGCTAGCCAACTTCTACCGAATAGCAGCACTGTAGAAACTATTACATTACAACGGAACGACTTGATTAGTGTAGTGTTAGCTAGCTACATAGTTGTCTTTGCTGTCTTTGTATCTAAGATAATTGCGTAGTTTAGAGTAATTATCGAGGTTACCTAGCCAGTTATCGAGGTTACCTAGCCAGCTACACTTTCAAACAAAGTCAACAACGCAGCTACTGCTAGCTAGCCTACTTCACCAGTCAGCAGTACTGTATCATTTTAATAATTTTAGTCAATAAGATTTTTGCAGCGTAAGCTTAACTTTCTGAACATTCGAAACGTGTACTCCACTTGTCATTCCAATCTCCTTTGCATTAGCGTAGCCTCTTCTGTAGCCTGTCAACTATGTGTCTGTCTATCCCTGTTCTCTCCTCTCTGCACAGACCATACAAACGCTTCACATCGCGTGGCCGCGGCCACCCTAACCTGGTGGTCCCAGCGCGCACGACCCACGTGGAGTTCCAGGTCTCCGGCAGCCTCTGGAACTGCCGATCTGCGGCCAACAAGGCAGAGTTCATCTCAGCCTATGCTTCCCTCCAGTCCCTCAACTTCTTGGCACTGACGGAAACATGGATCACCACAGATAACACTGCTACTCCTACTGCTGTCTCCTCGTCTGCCCGCGTGTTCTCGCACACCCCGAGAGCTTCTGGTCAGCGGAGTGGTGGCACCGGGATCCTCATCTCTCCCAAGTGGTCATTCTGTCTTTCTCCCCTTACCCATCTGTCTATCGCCTCCTTTGAATTCCATGCTGTCACAGTTACCAGCCCTTTCAAGCTTAACATCCTTATCATTTATCGCCCTCCAGGTTCCCTTGGAGAGTTCATCAATGAGCTTGATGCCTTGATAAGCTCCTTTCCTGAGGACGGCTCACCTCTCACAGTTCTGGGTGACTTTAACCTCCCCACGTCTACCTTTGACTCATTCCTCTCTGCCTCCTTCTTTCCACTCCTCTCCTCTTTTGACCTCACCCTCTCACCTCCCCCCCTACTCACAAGGCAGGCAATACGTTTGACCTCATCTTTACTAGATGCTGTTCTTCCACTAACCTCATTGCAACTCCCCTCCTAGTCTCCGACCACTACCTTGTATCCTTTTCCCTCTCGCTCTCATCCAACACTTCCCACTCTGCCCCTACTCGGATGGTATCGCGCCATCCCAACCTTCGCTCTCTCTCCCCCGCTACTCTCTCCTCTTCCATCCTATCATCTCTTCCCTCTGCTCAAACCTTCTCCAACCTATCTCCTGATTCTGCCTCCTCAACCCTCCTCTCCTCCCTTTCTGCATCCTTTGACTCTCTATGTCCCCTATCCTCCAGGCCGGCTCGGTCCTCCCCTCCTGCTCCGTGGCTCGACGACTCATTGCGAGCTCACAGAACAGGGCTCCGGGCAGCCGAGCGGAAATGGAGGAAAACTCGCCTCCCTGCGGACCTGGCATCCTTTCACTCCCTCCTCTCTACATTTTCCTCTTCTGTCTCTGCTGCTAAAGCCACTTTCTACCACTTTAAATTCCAAGCATCTGCCTCTAACCCTAGGAAGCTCTTTGCCACCTTCTCCTCCCTCCTGAATCCTCCTCCCCCCATCCTCCCTCTCTGCAGATGACTTTGTCAACCATTTTGAAAAGAAGGTCGACGACATCCGATCCTCGTTTGCTAAGTCAAACGACACCGCTGGTTCTGCTCACACTGCCCTACCCTGTGCTCTGACCTCTTTCTCCCCTCTCTCTCCAGATGAAATCTCGCGTCTTGTGACGGCCGGCCGCCCAACAACCTGCCCGCTTGACCCTATCCCCTCCTCTCTTCTCCAGACCATTTCCGGAGACCTTCTCCCTTACCTCACCTCGCTCATCAACTCATCCTTGACCGCTGGCTACGTCCCTTCCGTCTTCAAGAGAGCGAGAGTTGCACCCCTTCTGAAAAAACCTACACTCGATCCCTCCGATGTCAACAACTACAGACCAGTATCCCTTCTTTATTTTCTATCCAAAACTCTTGAACGTGCCGTCCTTGGCCAGCTCTCCTGCTATCTCTCTCAGAATGACCTTCTTGATCCAAATCAGTCAGGTTTCAAGACTAGTCATTCAACTGAGACTGCTCTTCTCTGTGTCATGGAGGCGCCCTGCACTGCTAAAGCTAACTCTCTCTCCTCTGCTCTCATCCTTCTAGACCTATCGGCTGCCTTTGATACTGTGAACCATCAGATCCTCCTCTCCACCCTCTCCGAGTTGGGCATCTCCAGCGCGGCCCACGCTTGGATTGCGTCCTACCTGACAGGTCGCTCCTACCAGGTGGCGTGGCGAGAATCTGTCTCCTCACCACGTGCTCTCACCCCTGGTGTCCCCCAGGGCTCTGTTCTAGGCCCTCTCCTATTCTCGCTATACACCAAGTCACTTGGCTCTGTCATAACCTCACATGGTCTCTCCTATCATTGCTATGCAGACGACACACAATTAATCTTCTCCTTTCCCCCTTCTGATAACCAGGTGGCGAATCGCATCTCTGCATGTCTGGCAGACATATCAGTGTGGATGACGGATCACCACCTCAAGCTGAACCTCGGCAAGACGGAGCTGCTCTTCCTCCCGGGGAAGAACTGCCCGTTCCATGATCTCGCCATCACGGTTGACAACTCCATTGTGTCCTCCTCCCAGAGCGCTAAGAACCTTGGCGTGATCCTGGACAACACCCTGTCGTTCTCAACTAACATCAAGGCGGTGGCCCGTTCCTGTAGGTTCATGCTCTACAACATCCGCAGAGTACGACCCTGCCTCACACAGGAAGCGGCGCAGGTCCTAATCCAGGCACTTGTCATCTCCCGTCTGGATTACTGCAACTCGCTGTTGGCTGGGCTCCCTGCCTGTGCCATTAAACCCCTACAACTCATCCAGAATGCCGCAGCCCGTCTGGTGTTCAACCTTCCCAAGTTCTCTCACGTCACCCCGCTCCTCCGCTCTCTCCACTGGCTTCCAGTTGAAGCTCGCATCCGCTACAAAACCATGGTGCTTGCCTACGGAGCTGTGAGGGGAACGGCACCTCCGTACCTTCAGGCTCTGATCAGGCCCTACACCCAAACAAGGGCACTGCGTTCATCCACCTCTGGCCTGCTCGCCTCCCTACCTCTGAGGAAGTACAGTTCCCTCTCAGCCCAGTCAAAACTGTTCGCTGCTCTGGCACCCCAATGGTGGAACAAACTCCCTCACGACGCCAGGACAGCGGAGTCAATCACCACCTTCCGGAGACACCTGAAACCCCACCTCTTTAAGGAATACCTAGGATAGGATAAAGTAATCCTTCTGACACCCCCCCCCTTAAAAGATTTAGATGCACTATTGTAAAGTGGCTGTGCACCAATTTGTAAGTCGCTCTGGATAAGAGCGTCTGCTAAATGACTTAAATGTAAATGTAAATGGTAGAAATGAGGTAAAACAGATTTAAGTTTGCCTCCATTAAAGTCCCCGGCCACTAGGAGAGCCGCTTCTGGATGAGCATTTCCTTCTTTGCTTACGGCTTTATACAGCTCGTTGAGTTCCGTCTTAGTGCCTTCATGCGTTGGTGGTGGTAAATAGACAGCTACGAAAAATATAGATGAAAACTCTCTTGGTAAGTAGTGTGGTCTACAGCTTATCATGAGATACTCTACCTCACGCGAGCAAAACCTTGAGACTTCCTTATTATTTGATTTCGCACACCAGCTGCTATTGACAAATAGACACAGACAACCACCCCTTGTCTTACCGGAGGCAGCTGTTCTGTCTTGCCGATACACAGAAAAAACAGCCAACTGTACATTATCCATGTTGTCGTTCAGCCACGACTCGGTGGAACATAAGTTATTACCGTTTTTAATGTCCCATTGGTAGGATCGTCTTAAACGTAACTCATCCAGTTTATTCTCCAATGATTGCACATTGGACAATAGGACGGATGGTGGAGGCGGGTTACCCACTCGCCAACAAATTCTAACAAGACACCTGCGTCCCCTGTTTTGGCATCTTTTCTTCATGCGAATGACAGGGATTTGGGTCTGGTCCGGTATCTGGAATAACTCCTTCACGTATGACTCGTTAAAGGAAAAAATCCTTGTCCAGTTTGAGGTGAGTAATCGCTGTTCTGATATCCATAACCTCTTTTCGGTCATAAGAGATGGTGGCAGAAACATTACGTACAAAATAAGTTACAAACAAAGCGAAAAAACCACACAAAATAGCACAATTGGTTAAGAGCCTGTAAAAGGGCAGCCATCTCCTCTGGCGCCATTAGTATGTTTTGTTCAGCTCTGTGAGGCTCTGTGTAACCCTGTCGAGTCATGTGAGGCTCTGTCAAGCCCTTTGAGGTGCAATGAAGCCCTATGGAGTTCTGTGATGCCCTATGTAGCTCTATGCAGCTCTATTCAGCTTTGTGCAGCCTGTTCCAGTGTGTTGTGTTCATTTATTTCTACATGTCAGAGAGGAAGGAATAATAGACAGGACGGCGCCAGCGCAACATTACACATTATTAATCATGTTCACTTCTTCTGAGAGGGGGAGGCGATGAAGGGAGGGGAGGGGAGGGGGAGGCGATGAAGGGAGGGGGGGGGGTGAGGGGAGGGGAGGGGGAGTGGAAGAAGAGGAGGATGAGGAAGAGGGGGAGGCGATGAGGGGAGGGGGAGGCGGAGTGGAAGAAGAGGAGGATGAGGAAGAGGGGGAGAGGAGGAGGGTTCAAAAAGACATAAATAACTACCATCAATCATGCAGCAGTCAATGTTTTCACATGTTGGGACTGCCTGTTATTGGCAGCAACCAGGGATCTCTCTCTCTGGCTGTGTGTGTGTGTTGTCTCTCCCAACCTGGACCCCCCCATCCCTTTATCCCTCTCTTTCTCCCTCTCTCCCCGTCTTCACCTTCCCTTCATCCGACAGCACAAACAACAACAGTTGAGGAATCAGCCTTGTCAGCAGTGGGCTGGCAGGTGTGTTAACTCCCCCAGTACCAAATTA
>NC_074672.1:32994899-33037399 GCF_029448725.1 Salvelinus fontinalis | reverse complement strand
GTCAATAATAATTCATCCTCAAATTAATACACCAATTTATTGAAGCTTATTTGACAACTGTCAGAGCATCTCAATATTTATTAACTTTGAGGTGAAAGTCAAGCACCTAGCTAGGTGCTAGTCCATCAGACACTGTGAGACATGTGGCATTTTGCTACCCTTGCTGCTTGGTGTTAAGCTTAGTGCTAGTGGAGCTCCACGCTTCCTTCATTTCCCAACACATAGAATTAATGAGTCCAATGCATTATGTTCATAATCCCACTGCATCAGCAGTGTACTGGCATTTATGTGATTCCTGAGATGGCTGGCACTGCTCTCTCGTGTGTGTGTTTGTGTGTGTGTGTGTGTGTGTATGTGTGTGTGTATTGCTGCTGCCATTTGAACCTGTGCTGGCAACTGTATGATTCCCCTAAATCCCAATGTACTACTGAGCACACACAGTATCTGATGAAGTGTGCGTGTCTCCTGCTGCAGATAGCCACAGTCTTTCATTCTCTCCCACTGGTGTTACAGGCTTTAGTTTTTCCATGTATGTTTTGAGGTTGGACTTCAGCACGTATAGCTTGTTAGCATGTAGGGCGCACCGATTGGTGTCACCTCGTTATGTTACACCTTTGCTGGCTTGTCCATCTTGTTAGTGGGAAGGTGTTTAACCTGTGCTGGCTTGTCCATCTTGTTAGTGGGAAGGTGTTTAACCTGTGCTGGTGTAACGGATGTGAAATGGCTAGCTAGTTAGCGGTGGTGCGCGCTAATAGCGTTTCAATCGGTTACGTCACTCGCTATGAGACCTTGAAGTAGTGGTTCCCCTTGCTCTGCAAGGGCCGTGGCTTTTGTGGAGCGATGGGTAACGACGCTTCGTGGGTGACTGTTGTTGATGTGTGCAGAGGGTCTCTGGTTCGCGCCCGAGGTCGGGGCGAGGGGACGTACTAAAGTTATACTGTTACACTGGCTTGTCCATCTTGTTAGTGGGAAGGTGTTTAAACTGTGCTGGCTTGTCCATCTTGTTAGTGGGAAGGTGTTTAACCTGTGCTGGCTTGTCCATCTTGTTAGTGGGAAGGTGTGTAACCTGTGCTGGCCCAGGTGCTTTAAGAGTGGCTGGGTCAATGCTCCAGTTGTCTGGATAGATGTGGAGGGTAAACACCATAAGTTGATGCACCCTATTTCATTTGGTTTGGTTCTAGACAAACAATCCTTTACTTGATTTAGTTTTGCTCCACCTGTTTGGTTTGCTTCCTGTCTTTAAGTTTGGTGTGGGTTTTTCTTTTGTTTTCCTCTTCTTGGGCAGATTTAGTGGGTCTCATGGTGGGTGTCTTTTAGGTCCTAGTTGTTGCTGCTAGTCAACTTTCAGTGGACACCCCCATGAGTGTCTTTCAGAACCCCTCCTAAAACTCCTCCTGATTTGGTTGTTGGCCAGAGACTCTTTGTTAGTTCCCTCTTCTGTTTGAGCGACATTTTTGGTTTCCTTGCTGAGGAACGTAACACTGGTTGAATCAACATTGTTTCCATGTCATTTCAATGAAATTACATTAAACCAATGTGGATTAGACGTTGAATTGACATCTGTGCCCAGTGGGCTGTCTTTCCTGTTCCTTTTATCTTCTTCCTTTGTTGTCTATCCTCTATCTTGCTCTCTCTCTCTCGCTCCCCCTCTCCTTCTCTCCCTGTCTCTCCCTCTATCCCCCTCTCTCCCTCTTTCTCTATCTCACCACATTCTCTCACACACAACAGGCAGCCAATGTGCTGACACAAACTCTTTAGGTATAGGGGAATCTGCCAGCAGTCGCTGCCTAAGTGATCACCCTTTAATCTGATTCTATCTCTGGGGTTACACTCTCATTCATTCTGTCCCCTCTTTTTTGTCTTGTCTGGTGCGCACAGTGGGCGCGCTGCTTGCTTGACATACAGCAGAGCCCTCAGTGACAGGTGTGGTGTGTGAGTCAGGCCCAGGTGACTGTAGTGTAATGAGGTTATGTCAACACCCCTCACCCTTCTCACACTCTGCTGTGGGCCAAACCACACAGTCTCCTGTCTCCACCTCCTCCGGGGAATGCCAGGGAGTTTCCACTGTGGACAGGGAGGAGAGGGGAGGAGAGGGGAGGAGAGGGCAGAACACATCTGGGCACACTGTACTCCTGTTTTCATCACAGGCTCCTCTTATTCACGGCTAAATCAATCTAATAGTTAACATGTTCACCATTTCCTGTTTTTTTCACAATTCACTCCAATAGTTCTAAATTTGTCACTTTGTTTAAAACAAGTGTATCTTCATGATGAACTGATAGTTGTTTCTCTTTGATCTTGTGGGTGGAGGTTTGCCATGCTATAGGAGTGCAGTGAAACATGGAGGAATGGGTGCTCCCCACAGGATGCTGTTCAACCAGACCCTCAAATGCAGGGAAGGCATTAACGCTCAGGGCTCAAATTCAGCCCTGCATGCTCTCCATAACCAAAGGTGTGTGAGGGGAATGGGAGGAAGAGAGGGAGGAAGAGAGGGAGGATGAAGGAGTACTCGCATCAGCAGAAAGTTGTTTTTCTGTGGCCTGGAGATTGTATTTAAAGTGTGGGAGGGATGGAAGGAGGAAGGGAGGGAGGGGAGAGTGGTCCAGAGGATGGAGAAATGGAAGGATGGAGCAAGGAGGATGAGGGAGGGAGGATGGTGTGGGTTTGGGCTCCCTCTGTTTTTTATTTAGGGGAGGCTGGTATGTGTGTGCGTGTGTGTACAGTATGTATTGAAAAGTAGTTGTAGTGGTGAAGTAGTGTGTTTGTGTTTATACCAGAGATGAAGGTCTGTGTGTGTGTGTGTGTGTGTGTGTGTATGTGTGTGTGTATGAGTGTTTCAGAAATGTGTGTGTGTGTGTGAGGCTGAGGTATTAATCTTCCTTGTCAGTGGAGCCCAGATGTGGGGCCCTTCCAGCAGCACAAACCCGGACTCAGCACTCTTCTGTGGGCTTGGGGAGGCGGCCGAGGGTGGGTGTCTGCTGGTGGTTATGGTACTGGAGCACAGAGCACATACTGAGAGGGCAAGGGGGACAACACACAGCAGATTAGCTAATGATATTAGCCAGAGAACAGCCTCGGGCAACACCCAGCGGTACCAATTAGTGGAGTTTCTGAGAAGTTGCCCTGTGGCCCCCCAAAACACACCCCGACACCTCCACACATTCAAACACACCCTGACACCCCCACACATCCAAACACAACCTGACACCTCGACATATCCAAACACACCCCGACACCCCCACACATCCAAACACACCCCGACACCTCCACACATCCAAAAATACCCTCATACATCCAAACATACCCGTCACCCCCACACATCCAAACACACCCCGACACCCCCACACATCCAAACATACCCAACACCTCCACACATTCAAACACACCCCAACACCCCCACACATCCAAACACACCCTGACACCCCCACACATCCAAACACACCCCGACACCTCCACACATCCAAACATACCCAACACCTCCACACATTCAAACACACCCCAACACCCCCACACATCCAAACACACCCTGACACCCCCACACATCCAAACACACCCCAACACCCCCACACATCCAAACACACCCTGACACCCCCACACATCCAAACACACCCCGACACCTCCACACATCCAAACATACCCAACACCTCCACACATTCAAACACACCCCAACACCCCCACACATCCAAACACCCCCTGACACCCCCACACATCCAAACACCCTGACACCCCCACACATCCAAACACCCTGACACCCCCACACATCCAAAAACACCCTGACACCCCCACACATCCAAACACACCCTGACACCCCCACACATCCAAAAACACCCCCACACATCCAAACACAACCTGACACCCCCACACTTTCAAAAACACCCCACACATCCAAACACATCCTGACACCCCAACACATCCCAAAACACCCCCACACATCCAAACACACCCTGACACACAAACATATCCAAAAACCACCCCCACACATCCAAACACACCCTGACACCCCCACACATCCAAACACACCCTTACACCCCCACACATCCAAACACACCCTTACACCCCCACACATCCAAACACACCCTTACACCCCCACACATCTAAACACAACCCGACACCCCCACACATCCAAACACACCCTGACACCCCCACACATCCAAACATACCCCAACACCCCCACACATCCAAACACACCCTGACACCCCCACACATCCAAACACACCCTGACACCCCCACACATCCAAACACACCCTGACACCCCCACACATCCAAACATACCCCGACATCCCCACACATCCAAACACACCCTGACACCCCCACACACCCAAACACACCCTGACACCCCCACACATCCAAACACACCATGACACCCCCAAACATACCCTGACACCCCCACACATCCAAACATACCGTGACAACCCCCTCCCTCAAAACACACTCCATCAACCCTGTCCCCTCTATAACCGAACACAATCCAACACACATACACCCATCATACAGCCTCCTACCTAACATCACCTCATCCCCCATCCACAGAATACACCCTCTGCCTGCTGAACATGCATTCAACTAACTTCCCTCTATCACTCAACATCTTCTTCCTAAGACTTGAAGCTTCCTGCCACACCCCTGGTCCTCTGCTCTACCATCTCCACTCCCCTGGTCCTCTGCTCTACCATCTCCTCTCCCCTCGTCCTCTGCTCTACCATCTCCACTCCCCTCGTCCTCTGCTCTACCATCTCCTCTCCCCTCGTCCTCTGCTCTACCATCTCCTCTACCCTCGTCCTCTGCTCTACCATCTTCTCTCCCCTCGTCCTCTGCTCTATCATCTCCACTCCCCTCGTCCTCTGCTCTACCATCTCCACTCCCCTCGTCCTCTGCTCTACCATCTCCTCTCCCCTCGTCCTCTGCTCTACCATCTCCTATCCCCTCGTCCTCTCCTCCACCTTCTCCTCTCCCCTCGTCCTCTGCTCTACCATCTCCTCTCCCCTCGTCCTCTGCTCTACCATCTCCACTCCCCTCGTCCTCTGCTCTACCTTCTCCACTCCCCTCGTCCTCTGCTCTATCATCTCCACTCATCTTCCTCTCCCTCCCTCCCTCCCTCCCTCCCTCCCTCCCTCCCTCCCTCCCTCCCTCCCTCCCTCAGCACTGTGGAGCCTCCCTCTCTGTGGGCCCACTGTGAGAGCAGACACACTAACATGTTTGCTCAGCAGGTAACACATACTAACACAACCACACACAGGGGTCGCCAACCCGGGAAGGAGTTGACAAGCTACCAGCTGCAGGTGGGGGAATGCACACACGCACGCACGCACGCACGCACGCACGCACGCACGCACACACACACACACACACACACATGTATTTCACCTGAATTTTTCCCAAAGCAGGGGGTGGTAGAGATAGGCTGACAGAAAGCCTTTTCAAACAGTGATGCTGCCAGAACTGTGAGGAAAGATGTCTCTGTTCAAGAAGTACAGGAATAAACAAAAAAGTTAAATTCAAGCATGTTTTTGGGATTAGGGTAATTGTAACACATGGTGAAGCTTTGTCTGATAATCAATCATGTCTGATATCCGTTGGAAGTCCATAAATGTGTGTGTGAGTGTGTGAGTGTGTGTGTTACTGTGTGAGTGTTTGAGTGTGTGAGTGTGTATGTGTTTGTGAGTGTGTGTGTGTGTGTGAGTGTGTGTGTTACTGTGTGATTGTTTGAGTGTGTGAGTGTGTGTGTGTTTGTGTGTGTGTGTGTGTATGTGAGTCTGTGTGAGTGAGTGTGAGTGTGTGTGATTGTGTGTGAGAGTGAGAGTGTGTGTGCATGAGTGTGTGATTGTGTGTGAGTAAGTTTGAGTGTGTGTGGGTGTGAGTGTGTGAGTGTATTTCTGAGCGTGAGTGTGTGTGTGTGTGTGATTGTGTGAGTGTGTGATTTTGTGAGTGTGTGAGCATGTGTGTGTGTTTATGAGTGTGTGTTTGTGATTGTGTGTGAGTGAGTGTCTCTGTGTGTGTGTAAATGTGTGTGAATGAGTGTGTGAGAGTGTGAGTGTGTGAGTGTCTGTGTGAGTGTGCGTGAATGTATGTGAGTGTGTGAGTATGAGTGTGTGTGAGTGTGTGTGTGATTGTGTGAGTGTGAGTTTATGTGTGTGTGAGTGTGTGAGTTTGAGTTTATGTGTGAGTGTTAGTGTGTGAGTGTGTGAGTCTGTGTGTGTGTGTGTGTGTGTGTGTGAGTGTGTGACTTTGTGGGTGTGTATGTGTGTGTGTGTGTGTGTGAGAGTGTGTGTGTGAGTGTGTGCGTGTGAGTGAGTGTGTGTGTGTGTTAGTGTGTTAGTGTGTGTGAGTTTATTTGTGAGTTTAGGTGTGTGTGTGAGTGAGTGAGTGAGTGTGTGTGTGTGTGAGTGAGTGTGTGTGTGAGTGCGTGTGTGTGTGAGTGTGTGAGTGCGTGTGTGAGTGTGTGTGGGTGAGAGTGTGTGAGTGTGTGTGGGTGAGAGTGTGTGAGTGTGAGTGTTTTTTTTATATTTTATTTTTGCATTTTCCTATTAACAACATTCAAGACAAACGTGAAAAGATATTAGACAACAATAGGACAAAGTGACAATAACAGATGAGCGTAACAAAGAAAGAAAAAATAAAACAAATTATAATTATATATACAAACATACAATAAAATGTTTTTAAAAAATTATAATGAGACATTGGATCATATGCCGTAGGCTACTTATTATACATTACGTGTGAAACATTATATAAGGATAATATAGAGATTCATTCAATGTGATTGTGTTTGACTGTGTATGTGAGTGAGAGTGTGTGTGTGTGTGAGTGTGTATGTGTGAGTGTGTGTGTGTGAGTGTGTATGTGTGAGTGTGTGTGTGAGTGTGTGAGTGAGTGGGTGTGTGTGTGTGTGGGTGAGAGTGTGCGAGTGTGAGTGTGTGTTTGAGTGTGAGTTTGAGTGTGTGAGTGTGAGTGTGTGTGTGAACGTGTGAGTGTGAGTTTATGTGTGAGTGTGTGTGTGTGGTTGTGTGGGTGTGTAAGTGTGAGTTTATGTGTGAGTGTGAGTGTGTGAGTTTGAGTGTACGAGTGTGAGTTTATGTGTGTTTGTGAGTGTGAGTTTATGTGTGTGAGTGTGTGAGTGTGTGGGTGTGTGTGTGTGTGAGTGTGTGAGTTTGAGTTTATGCGTGAGTGTGAGTGTGAGTGTGTGTGTAGTGTGAGTTTATGTGTGAGTGTGAGTGTGTGTGAGTGTGAGTGTGTGTGTGTGTGTGTGTGTGTTAGTGTGTTAGTGTGTGTGAGTTTATTTGTGAGTGTGTGAGTGTGTTAGTGTGTTTGAGTGTGTGTGAGAGTTTGAGTGTGTGTGTGTGTGTGTGTGTGTGTATGTGTGTGTGGGTGAGAGTGTGTGAGTGTGTGTGTGAGTGTGCGTAAGTGTTTGACTGTGTATGTGAGTGAGAGTGTGTGTGTGAGAGTGTGTATGAGTTTGTGAGTGTGAGTTTATGTGTAAGTGTGAGTTTATGTGTGTGTGAGTGTGAGTTTATGTGTGAGTGTTTGTGTGAGTGTGAGTTTATGTGTGAGTGTGTGTGTGTGAGTGTGAGTTTATGTGTGAGTGTGAGTTTATGTGTGAGTGTGAGTTTATGTGTGTGTGTGAGTTTATGTGTGTGTGTAAGTTTATTTGTGAGTGTGTGAGTGTGTTAGTGTGTTTGAGTGTGTGTGAGAGTTTGAGTGTGTGTGTGTGTGTGTATGTGTGTGTGGGTGAGAGTGTGTGAGTTTGTGTGTGAGTGTGCGTAAGTGTTTGACTGTGTATGTGAGTGAGAGTGTGTGTGTGTGAGTGTGTATGAGTTTGTGAGTGTGAGTTTATGTGTGAGTGTGAGTTTATGTGTGAGTGTGTGTGTGAGTGTGAGTTTATGTGTGAGTGTGTGTGTGAGTGTGAGTTTATGTGTGAGTGTGTGTGTGTGAGTGTGAGTTTATGTGTGGGTGTGAGTTTATGTGTGAGTGTGAGTTTATGTGTGAGTGTGAGTTTATGTGTGAGTGTGAGTGTGTGAGTGTGAGTTGTTCTGTTGGAACACATAAATGTGGAAGTCCATAATGTGGAAGTCCGTTGGAAGTCCATAAATGTGTGTTTGAGTGTGTGTGAATGTCTGTTTGTGAGTGTGTGTGTGAGTGAGTGTGTGTGTGTGAGTGTGATGTTACTGTGTGATTGTTTGAGTGTGTGAGTGTGTGTGTGTTTGTGAGTGTGTGTGAGTCTGTGTGAGTGTGTGTGTGAGTGTGAGTGTGAGTGTGTGATTGTGTGTGAGAGTGAGAGTGTGTGTGCATGAGTGTGTGAGTGTGTGTGAATAAGTTTGAGTGTGTGTGAGTGTGAGTGTGTGTGAATGTGTTGTGTGAGTGGGAGTGTGTGAGTGTGAGTGTATGTCTGAGCGTGAGTGTGTGTGTGTGTGTGTGTGATTGTGTGAGTGTGTGATTTTGTGAGTGTGTGAGCGTGTGTGTGTGTGTGTGTTTGTGAGTTTGTGTTTGTGATTGTGTGTGAGTGAGTGTCTCTGTGTGTGTGTGAATGTGTGTGAATGAGTGTGAGTGTTTGAGTGTATGTGTGTGTGTGTTTGTTTGAGTGTGTGTGAGTGTGTGAATGTGTGTGAATGAGTGTGAGTGTTTGAGTGTGTGTGAGTGTGTGTGAGTGTATGATTGAGTATGTGTGTGTGTGTGTGTGTGTGTGAGTGTGTGTGTGTGTGTGTGTGTGTGTGAGTATGTGTGAGTGTGTGATTGAGTGTGTGAGTGTGTGTGTGTGAGTGTCTGTGTGAGTGTGTGATTGAGTGTGTGAGTGTGTGTGTGTGAGTGTCCGTGCGAGTGTGTGATTGAGTGGGTGTGTTAGTGTTTGAGTTTGAGTGTGTGTGAGTGTGAGTTTATGTGTGTGTGTGAGTGTCTGTGTGAGTGTGTGTGAGTGTGTGAGAGAGTGTGTGTTAGTGTGAGTGTTGGTGAGTGTGAGTGTGAGTATGTGTGAGTTTGTGTGATTGTGTGTGAGTTTGAGTGTGCAAGTGTGAGTTTATGTGTGAGTGTGTGAGTGTGAGTGTGAGTGTGTGTGTGAGTGTGAGTGTGTGTGAGTGTGTGATTGAGTGTGTGTGCGAGTGTGAGTGTGTGTTTGAGTATGTGTGTGAGTGTGAGTTTATGTGTGAGTGTGTGTGTGTGTGTGTGTGAGTGTCTGTGTGAGTGTGTGTGAATGTATATGAGTGAGTTTGAGTGTGTGAGTGTGAGTGTGTGAGAGTGTGAGTGTGTGAGTGTCTGTGTGAGTGTGCGTGAATGTATGTGAGTGTGTGAGTATGAGTGTGTGTGAGTGTGACTGTGAGTTTATGTGTGAGGGTGAGTTTGAGTGCGCGAGTGTGAGTTTATATGTGAGTGTGAGTGTGTGAGTGTGTGAGTGTGAGTTTATGTGTGAGTGTTAGTGTGTGAGTGTGTGAGTTTGTGGGTGTGTGAGTGTGAGTGAGTGTGTGTGTGTTAGTGTGTTAGTGTGTGTGAGTTTATTTGTGAGTGTGAGTGTGTGTGTGAGTGAATGAGTGTGTGCGTGTGTGTGTTAGAGTGTGTGAGTGTGTGTGGGTGAGAGTGTGTGAGTGTGTGTGAGTGTGTGTGTGAGTGTTTGACTGTGTATGTATGTGTATGTGTGAGTGTGTGTGTGAGTGATTAGGTGTGTGTGTGTGTGAGTGTGTGTGGGTGAGAGTGTGTGAGTGTGATTTTGAGTGTGCGAGTGTGAGTTTATGTGTGAGTGTGAGTGTGTGTCAGTGAAGGTGTGAGTGTGAGTGTTTGAGTGTGTATGAGAGTTTGAGTGTGTGTGTGTGTGTGAGTGTGTGTTAGTGTGTGTGTGTGTGTGTGTGTGGGATAGTGTGAGTATGTGTGTGTGTGAGTGTGTGTGATTGTGTGTGTCTGAGTGAGTGTGTGAGTGTGTGTGAGTGTGTGTATGTGAATATTAGTGTGTGTTTGTGAGTGTGAGTTTGTGAGTGTGTGTGTGAGTGTGTGTGAATGTGTGTGTGTGTGTGTGTGTGTGTGTGTGTGTGTGTGTGTGTGTGTGTGTGTGTGTGTGTGAATGTGTGTGTTAATGTGTGAGTGAGTGTGTGTGTGAGTGTGTGTGTGAGTATGTGTTTGAGTTTGGGTGTATGTGAGTGTGTTTGTGAGTGTGTGAGTGACTGTGTGTACGTTAGTGAGTGTATGAGTGTGTGTGTACGTGAGTGAGTGTATGAGTGTGTGTGTGTGTGTGTGTGCGTGTGTGTGTGTGTGAAACAAATACAAGAAGGCAATATTGACATTTCATGATTACCATATGGTTATTTTGCATATGTTAATATTTAATATTTCGGAAATTTCAGATATTTACTTCATTTCTGAGGCCAGACTCCTGACCTCTGTCTGTGTGGAGAATAGATAGTGGCTTCTCTGATAACTTTATTTACTCTGACTTTAACTTGGGCTCCTTTCTGTTTATCTTTGTGTGTATGTGTCTGTGTGTGTTTGTCACCCATCCTCTGGCAATAAGCTTGTATTGTGTTATTGGACTTTATGAAACGTCTCTCTTCTGACCTGGAAATTATGCCTGGGAGAACCCCTAGATTTGAGAGAATGTCTTTCATTATTGAGAGCAAACTGTCAAAGGAAGGACATATTCAATATTATAGTGTGTGTGTGTGTGTGTGTGTGTGTGTGTGTGTGTGTCTGTGTGTGTGTGTGTGTGTGTGTGTGTGTGTGTGAGTGAGAGAGAGAGAGAGAGCAAGATAGAGATACTGTACCTTGTGAATGACATCTTCTCTCTCCTACATCCTCTGGGTTGTGGGATAGATTTGTCTGTGATTAGCAGTAACTGTGCACTCCTCCTTATTGTGTTGTGACAACATGATGGATGACAGCTTTGCATGTTCTCTTTTCAACTCTACATCTCTCTCTACCTCCATCTACTTCTACCCTGTTTCTCTCTCTTCTCTCTCTCTCTCTCTCTCTCTCCTCTCTCTCTCCTCTCTCGCTCTCTCTTCTCTCTCTCTCTCTCTCTCTCTCTCCTCTCTCTCTCCTCTCTCGCTCTCTCTTCTCTCTCTCTCTCTCTCTCTCTCTCTCTCTCTCTCTCTCTCTCTCTCCTCTCTCTCTCTCTCTCTCCTCTCTCCTCTCTCTCTCTCTCTTCTCTATCTCTATCTTGTCTCTCTCTCTCTTCTCTCTCTCTCTCTCTCTCTCTCTTCTCTCTCTCTGTCTCTGTCACTCTCTCTGTCTCTGTCACTCTCTCTCTCCATGTACCTCTTAGTCTTTTTATTTTTCGACTCTGTTACTCTTTCTCACCATCTATTTTTCTCTCTCTCCATCTCCCTCCACTACACAGTCTAAGTTCTCTTTTTGTCTTTTTCACACCATTTTATTTTCTCTTTCTTTTTACTCTCCAGTTTCCCCCCATCTCTACCTCCTCCCTCCGCAACCTAACCATCCTCTCCTCTCACAGTGAACATTTATTTTCACTTTAATAACTTAAGGGGGTTAAAAGCATAGGCCTTAGTAACAGTGAAAGAGTGAGAGAGACTAAGAGAGAGAGAGAGAGAGAGAGAGAGATACACACACACAGAGACATCGAGAGAGAGTGGCCAGTTTGAATAAGTCTCCCCTGGCTTGTCAGCCAAGTGTTTTTTTTTTTATACGGCCCTTCGCTTATTATAACACTACTTGTCTTATCCAAAAGGCCATCAGGGCAGACTATTCATTTAGGAGCTGTATCCATGGAAATTATGTCTCCCCCCCCCCCCTTTCAGTCGCTGTCCCTCCCTCCCTCGCTCCCTCCCTCGCTCCATCCGTCTGAAGGAGACCAGGACCAGCTCCCCTCCTCTTTCTCCTTCTGTCCATCACAGTCTTTTAGTCTTCCTCCTTAATCGCATCCACCGAGAGAGAGATGAGCGAGAGACGAGAGAGAGATGAGAGAGAGACGAGCGAGAGAGTGAGCAGGCAATCACACAGGAAATAATAGTGAGATGGAGGTTTGGCTGTAACGGCCCTCCACTACAATGCCTCCAGATTGAATTGAGGATGAGAATGGGGAAACTTTACATTAATGAATCCTTGTAACTGTCATCTTTAAAAAAAATACAGGTGCTGTAAAACTATCCCACTGTCAAGGCTTTGTGGAACCACATTCATAAATGTTGTATTTTCTTCAGTGCTCTTCTACTCAACTCAATTTTCTCCTTTCTCTTTACATGTTGTTTGTGCAATCCTCCTTTCATTCCTGAAAAAATCCAAGCTAAGAGAACAGAAAAAAGATGAAACTCATTTACACTTTAACTTTGAACAACAGTTTGAAAAACGAACAGCCAGATTCAAACTTTGCCCTTAATCGCACAAATTCTCCATATTTCTCCCTCTCTCTATTTTCCTTAACACTTTCTGTTCCCTTTTTTCCAACACCATTCTTCCTTATCTCCTCATTTCTCTCCAACCTTCTTCTTCCTCTTCTTCACTTTGTTCTCCAGCCGTTTGATTCTGTTAGAATTAATTGCTCCTCATATGGGAGGCGACATACGATTAGTCTCCATCCTGATAATGGTGTGTGTGGCGCACCACCCGGGGATACCATGTCAATTTACTCTGCATCTGCCAAATGATTGGTGTTTACACGGCACATCCCTGGAGGAGAGTTTGTCACAACGCTGTAACTCCTTACATCTCAATAACGCTGGATCCCAGGGTAGAGAAGCCACGTGACTCAGTTGAGAGACACACACACACACAAGTTGCATGTGTTAATGCATGCAAAGATACTTTTTGACTCATGTTAATTTTGAGCTACCAACTACTCAACCTCTCCCAAACTCTCCACCCTACCCTGCTCTCCCCTGTCCCCACTCCTCCAGTCCAGTCAGTCCCAAACACAGTGCTCCATCTCTCCTGTACCATTAATCACCTCTCTCTAATTAACAGCTGCAGTCCTCCCAGTCCTCTCCCACTCCACACCTGGTCCATCCTGGTCCAGCAGCACCAACCAGCCGACACACAAGCCGGCCAATGGGAACTCAGCAGAGACCCTGTCTAGAACTACAACACAATACAACAGAATCTGGCTGCCCTGATCTTATCCACCCCCCTATTCCTCCCTCCCTCCCTCCCTCCCTCCCTCCCTCCCTCCCTCCCTCCCTCCCTCCCTCCCTCCCTCCCTCCCTCCCTCCCTCCCTCCCTCCCTCCCTCCCTCCCTCCCTCGCTACCCGTTCACCTGGGTGGCCGGTGCTGTAGTGATGCCATCTGCTGCCCCAGCATGCCCAAGTCCTGGCATGACCACACATGCGCACGCACGCACACACGCACGCAAGCGCAAGATCGCGCGCACACACACACACACACACACACACACACACACACACACACACACACACACACACACACACACACACACACACACACACACACACACACACACACACACACACACACTGCTTGGCAATGAAAGCATGGCCCATGGCAGGACCACACACTTCCGCCTTTGGACAACCAAAACCCCTACACATAACAATGCTGCACACAGACAGACAGACAGACAGACAGACAGACACACGTGCATGCAGCGTCACATGCTTCATCTGTCTCCCAACAGGGGGAGCTGCAGCACGTGTGCTGGTGATGGAATGAGATAGAGAAAGACTAAGAAAGACCTGACTTGAAACTCACAAAGGGAAAGACTATAAATCTTTAGTTCCTGTACACAGTGAAATAGTAATGTGTTTGTGTGTGTGTGTGTGTGCATGCGTATGTGTGTCTGTGTGTGTCTGTGTGTGTGTGTAACTGATTACAAATGGAAAAGTACAGCATCCCTGTCAAACTAACCAGCAATTATATGCAAATGCACATTTTTGCGGGGAAGTTATAGTTGTCTCAAGGAAAAGAGAAGACAAATGTTTTACTGAAACTTTAAACGTTACCACGTTGCCCTCTTAATTTAGTTTTACTGCATTCAAATCAATAGATGGTTGTGGGTGACGTGACTACCAAATTCTGGTACTTGCTCATCCAGCACCCCAGAAGTCACTCATCCAGCATCTCATTCCTCAGTGCCATCCTCTCCTCTCCCCTCCCCTCCTCTCCTGTTCTGTCCTGTCCTCTCCTCTCTTCTCCCAGGTGGGGACCTTTGATTGTAAACATTGACATGGTTAATGTGCTGCCAGCAACAACTCCCCTGACAACGCAGTGACAGAGAAAAGAACGCATGGAGAGAGAGAGAGAAGGGAGAGAGAGGTGGGTGAGTGAGTGTGTCTGTGCGTGTGTGAGAGAGAGATTGAGAAAGCGAAAGGGAAAAAGAAAGAGAGAGATAAAAAGAAAGAGGGGGTGGATTAAACCTGCTGTTGAGGAAAAGGTCTGTCACACAGTGCAATAAAGACAACTTCATTAAATGTTGCCGGGAATTAGTAAGAGGTGCGTGTGAGCGCAGTATACTGTACGTAAGGCAAAGTGGGTCATTAAACAGGGACATTGCAGAGGGAGCTCTTAAAGGATATGGAAGAAAGATGTTGCATATTATAATGTCAATGTAAAAATAAATAAATGGTTAAGGACAACGCTGTGCTAGCGGTCTAATCTAAACATGTTTCCCTAGTGCTTATTTATATTGTTTCTTTATTAATATATTTCTTCCCTCCCGCTCCTGTTGACATGGAACAAGACAGAAGTAGAATTGATGGGAAAACCTGCTTTAGGTTGTGTTGTGGCTCGCACAGTGTTCACTCCTGGGGGTGGGGGGGGGGTATGGTGTGTGTGTGTATGTGTACGGTGTGAGCGCTGCGCTGCCAGGTGCGAGCGGGGGGCCGTGGCAGTATATTTATTAGCGTCTGTCAGGGCGGTGACACTTTGATGAATGGTGGAGAGTAATCAGGGACCCGCTGTGATAGGCTGCACTCACAGCCTTCTACCTGCCAAGCAGCCAAATCACACACACACACACACACACACACACGCACGCACGCACGCACGTACGCACGCACACAGGCATGCGCAAACATGCACACACACACATGCACGCACAAACAAAGAGAAATACACACACACATGTACACACACAAACACTTTCAGAAAAGAGAGATAGAGAAAAGTAGAAATCTTGCATTGTTTAATGACCATTAGAAGAATCATAAAATCATCATAAAGTCTGGTCCTTAAGCAGAAGAGCAAGGAGGAGAGAGATGGAGTAGGATCATGTTGCTTCTTGACGCTGATCCAAGGTCAGTTTTGCATTTCTTCCCAAAATTGTTACATTTAGAATTGAGGTAAACTGATCCTACATCTGTGGTATAATCACAGAGCAACAGAAGATTTAAATGCAATGGAAAATCTCTTACTCTGTCTCTTGTGAAGAGCGAACATGAAACAGAAGAAGCACTGTGTCTTCCATCCATTATATAAGAAACAAAAAACACAACAAGGAAATGACTAACGGCATTAAACTAGTGAATAATAGGAATGTATCGTCTAATAACTCCTCTGAGGATTGACTTTCTCTTTCTTTCCCCAAAGTTTTCCTCTTGTGATTATACCACAGTCTGGCCCACTCTTGGTAGAAGTTGCCAATAGGCTCAGACGTAGGATCATTTTACCTTCCCCTCAATTCTAAATGTAACAATTTTGGGAAGAAATGCAAAACTGACCTTAGATCAGCGTCAAGAAGCAACATGATCCTACTGCATCTCTCTCCTCCTTGCTTTTCTGCTTAAGGACCAGACTTTATGATGATTTTATGATTCTTATAACATATCTACACACTCTTGTGTCTGTAGTGTGAATGGGGATAGAAGACACAAGAGGAGAGGAGATGATTTGAGAGAGTCAAAATGACAGGAGAGGAGGAGAGAACAGGAGAAGAGAAGAAGGGGAGAGGGCAGGGTGAGAAAGAAGCAAATAAGACATTAAAGAAATAGAAAAGACGAGTGGAGAAGTTGTCTGTGCCGATGTGTGGCCAGTAAATGTTGGTGTGTTTTAAAGTGAGCCTTGGCCAGGACTGTGTTTGTGACCTCTCCTCTCATCTTGACAGTCTCCAACTTTTTATATTGGCCTTTAAGCAGAGCCTGTCAGAGATATAACCTGTCAGAGATAGAGCCTGTCAGAGATATAACCAGTCAGAGATATAACCTGTCAGAGACAGAGCCTGTCAGAGATATAACCTGTCAGAGATATAACCTGTCAGAGATAGAGCCTGTCAGAGATATAACCTGTCAGAGATATAACCTGTCAGATATATAACCTGTCAGAGATAGAGCCTGTCAGAGATAGAGCCTGTCAGAGATATAACCTGTCAGAGATATAACCTGTCAGAGATATAACCTGTCAGAGATATAACCTGTCAGAGATATAACCTGTCAGAGATAGAGCCTGTCAGAGATAGAGCCTGTCAGAGACATAACCTGTCAGAGATAGAGCCTGTCAGAGATATAACCTGTCAGAGATATAACCTGTCAGAGATAGAGTCTGTCAGAGATAGAGCCTGTCAGAGATGTAACCTGTCCGAGACAGAGCCTGTCAGAGACAGAGCCTGTCAGAGATATAACCTGTCAGAGATAGAGCCTGTCAGAGATAATACCTGTCAGAGACAGAGCTTGTCAGAGATATAACCTGTCAGACAGAGCCTGTCAGAGATATAACCTGTCAGAGATAGAGCCTGTCAGAGATAGAGCCTGTCAGAGATAGAGCCTGTCAGCGATATAACCTGTCAGAGACAGAGCTTGTCAGAGATATAACCTGTCAGACAGAGCCTGTCAGATATATAACCTGACAGAGATATAACCTGTCAGAGATATAACCTGTCAGAGATATAACCTGTCAGAGATATAACCTGTCAGAGATATAACCTGTCAGAGATATAACCTGTCAGAGACAGAGCCTGTCAGAGATATAACCTGTCAGAGACAGGGCCTGTCAGAGATAGAGCCAGTCAGAGACAGAGCCTGTCAGAGATAGAGCCAGTCTGAGACAGAGCAGACAGGCCCATAGAGACAGAGATGGAGAAAGGAAGAGAGGGTGAATGAGAGTGTGAGAGATTCACACCAGAGCATTGACACTGATATGTTCTCTCCTGTTGACATGAGTGTCTGAACACAACGACACCCCCCCTTCTTTCACTTTCTCAGCTTTCTGTGTTTCCCTCACTTTCCTCTCATTCTCAGTCAAGTGCAGTCAAGCAGGCTGTAATTCGGGCCCGAGTGAGTTTGCGTCCATTTGCAGTCATGGAGATGTGCTGTGTGTCTGCCTCTCCTAAGGGCCTCTCTTCAACAGTTATTAAACAGATCCTAAACACATCACCATTCCTCACTGCCACACCGCTCACACGTCACTACCTGTGTGTGTGGCCCCTGGGGGCCTCCCGTCGGAGGAGTGACTCCAGGAAGATTAATACTCCTACGACTGCAGTGACATGCCAGGCAGGGAGAGCTGCCTATTACCCCACTGATCAGACATACACACTCACACACATAGTACACATGAGCGTGCTCACACACACATACACCTGTTTACGCGGCAACAGAGGGTTAATGGACTGCTATGAGATGGAATGATGCAGGAGGAGGTCAACTATTACAATTACTGGCCAATTGATTTCCATTGGTGTGGCAAAGGAGAGTGTTACTCTGTCAATGTCAACTCAACCTGGCAGATAGACCTCCCCAGAGAGAGGGAGAAAGAGAGAGAATCCCCCTGTTTTCCATCTCATTACATTCATTTGTTTATTCATTCTGCTTTATGTGCTGTCTCAGTCCTTTTTGTTTTCCACCACTTTTTTCTTTATCCAGGAACTCCCCAGCTAGCACATTTGGTTCCTAGAGATGTTGTGGGAACTTACGTTTATCGTTTCCCATTGGTTCTGGGAACGAAGCCATAAGTTTCCTCACCGGTAAAACTTTACATTTTTTCGTATTTTCCATTTTTTACATTCTTAGAATGGCAGTGAACATTTCGCCTGTCCTGGGAAAGTTTATTTTTAGGTTGCATGGACGTTCTGTGAAGGTTTTACTCTGGTTTCTTAAAAGTTTTCCTGGGAAGTTTTATTAACGCTCTGAGAATGGAAATTATAAGTTATTTTGAGTTTTCCGCAAAATCTTTCACTGAATCTTTCAATAAGACTTTTAAGAACACTGCTAGTTTATTTTGGGTAACTGTTTTGCACTCGAAGCACAGATAGACATTAATCATACAAACACATGCATTTTCTATCATTGAGGTTAGAACCTATAATCTTCTATCCATGGAATGAATCCACTGCGCCACTAGGATGGAGCTAACATGCCATGTTTTTTACGCTTACAAAGCTGTTCATTTTATTCTATTCAAGCAGACCCCATTTCAAAGGAAACAAGCACTCATAAAGATCACTTTGTGGGCGCAGCCAACACACCTGAACACACTTAACAAGAGACAGGATAGAGAGAGTTTTGTTGATGCTGAGAATGGAATATATACGTTTTTAAACAATGTTCTCTAACTTTACTATAGTTTTCTTATGGTTTTTATGGAGAGTTTTCTTAACGTTCTGAGAACCGAATGTATGTTTTAAATAACATTCTTAGAGTGTTCTCTAAACATTGCTAAAGTTTCCTTGTGGTTTTTATGAAAGGTTTTCTTCAAGTTTTCGGAACAGTTTGAGAACATGACTTTAAAAAGAACCACGAGGAAACTGTAGGAAACGTTATGCTGAAGTACCGCCATTTCCACATAGGAATGTTCTTTCTTTTTTCCTTTTTTTAGCGGGTAGATCAGCTTAAAAATGTTTTTGCAAAAAATAAATATTACATTTACTTAAGTATTCAGACTCTTTACTAAGTACTTTGTTGAAGCACCTCTTGGGTATGACGCTACAAGCTTGGCACACCTGTGTTGTGACGTGACTTTCATTAATCTGATGACTGTTATGTATCGAATCAACTATCTATGTTTTATTGTTACTATATTAAATTAATCATGTAACAATTAACTCATTAGGATTTTGGGCACCACGGAAGAAGTTGTTTAATGAGTTATCATCTCCATAATTAAACTCTAGATGATGTATATGGATGACAGTCATTTATTAATCATTACCTCATATCAGTCTCACAATTCTGAATGTCGCATACTCCTTGCATCTGCAAAAACCCCAGTTTACTGATCATTCCGTACCACACAAATTGATTTAATTAACTAAATGATAACACAGGACACACACATGGTATAGGTTATTGATTAGAAACTTAATACGATGGAATCAGGTACCTAGTGAACTAACGACAACATGACTGCTTGTTTATCAAAAGAAGGAGGAGTAGAGAGGAGAAAAGGGAGAAAGAAAGAGAGACAAACTTATACACTTGGAACTACGCTCACAGCAATCAAAATACTTTGCCCTGAACCTCCGTCCTTTTGGGGTAAAGAAATAATGAATGTATTTACGTGTTTGAATGACTTCCTTTGTCGTGTATCTCAATTGGACCCAGGCCTTCGTGAAATGAGTTTCGTTGGGCCTTCTCCCAAATTAAGTGTACGGTTCTGATTGTCCACAAGAGGTCACAATGACCTTCTTCGTAGTTGTCCGTGGCTTCAGTGCTTTGTCCTGTAGTCTTATGCAGAACTAACAGGATGGTGTTTACTTTCACCCGTTCTGGAAGAGTGGTCCTCTGAAGACAGCTAATCAGCCGTGTCGATGATCCCCAGTGGGGTGATGAGAGCAGTGTAGTCGACGATGGTTTGAAGAGAGTAACTGGATGGTTCTACTTAAATTCACTTTCTTAGATACTGTACTTAGAACAGCTACTCAGCCATAACATTGACTGTTAGAGGCTACTTTGTCATCTTCACCTCATGTTGATTTTCAGGGTCGGAACCAATGGAGACCCAAGCTGAAGCTTGAGTCCTTCTGTTCTGATATGTTAATTCTCAACTTATCCTTTATAGACTCTGGTAAAAAGGTTGCGTTTCCGTCATGCTGACACGCTCTCTGAGCTCCATTGGGCGTGGCTACTTACTGGGCAAAGTATCATCAAAACTATGATCTTGTTAGAAAACTAAAATGAAATTTATATCTTAACAAAAATATTCCCATCATCTTTGATATTTCCTACACAACTTAAAGCATGAAAATCTGACATGAACAGTGTGTATACTCTTCAAGTTACAATATTTTTGTTATTGCATTTTTATACCATTTTTAATGACATCATAAAATCAACATTTGTTTTCCATAGACCATCTCTCATCATTCCCCACATTTGGGTGTTAGAAATATTGTCCAAGTGTTCACTTTTTAATATTAGAGTTTTTGGGCTGCAAAATGTCTCTGTAATAAAGAGACATTCCAATCATCACTACTAAAGACCAAAATGAGTCTTCTGCTGCATACAAATTACGACCGGGCTTGTGGTGTCACAAAACCCCCACATCAATCCCTCCTCCCCTCTGCGGGTGAGAGGGATCTGGTAGACACTGTAACCTGATCTTTGGACCTTCACAGGCGAGTCATGACACCTGTATTTGGGGAGTTTCTCTCATTTTTCTCTGCAGATCCTCTCAAGCTCTGTCAGGTTGGATGGGGAGCTTCACTGCACAGCTATTTTCAGGTCTTTCCAGAGATGTTTGATCGGCTTCAAGTCCGGGCTCTGGCTGGGCCACTCAAGGACATTCAAAGACTTGTCCCGAAGCCCCTCCTGCGTTGTCTTGGCTGTGTGCTTAGCGTCGTTGTCCTGTTGGAAGGTGCACTTTCATTCCAGCCTGAGGTCCTGAGTTCTCTGGAGCAGGTTTTCATCAAGGATCTCTCTGTAATTTGCTCCATTAATCTTTTAACTCAATCCTGACCAGTCTCCCAGACCCTGCCGCTGAAAAACATCCCCACAGCATGATGCTGCCACCACCATGCTTCACCGTAGCGATGGTGCCAGGTTTCCTCCAGACGTGACACTTGGCATTCAGTCCAAAGAATTCAATCTTGGTTTCATCAGACCAGAGAATCTCATTTATCATTGTCTGAGAGTCCTTTAGGTGCCTTTTGGCAAACTCCAAGCAGGCTGTCATGTGCCTTTTACTGAGGAGTGGCTTCCGTCTGACCACTCTAACATAAAGGTCTGATATGTGGAGTGCTGCAGAGATGGTTGTCCTTCTGGAAAGTTCTCCCATCTCCACAGAGGAACTCTGGAGCTCTGTCAGAGTGACCATCGGGTTCTTGGTCACCACCCTAACCAAGGCACTTCGCCCTCAATTGCTCAGTTTGGCCGGGCCGCCAGGTCTAGGAAGAGTCTTGGTGGTTCCAAACTTCTTCCGTTTAAGAATGATGGAGGCCACTGTGTTCTTGGGGACCTTCATTGCTGCAGAAATGTTTTGTTACCCATCCCCAGATCTGTGCCTCGACACAATTTTGTCTCTGAGCTCTACGGACAATTCCTTCAACCTCATGGTTTGGTTTTTGCACTGTCATGCACTTTCAACTGTGGGACCTTATATAGACAGATGTGTGCCTTTCCAAATGATCTCCAATCAATTGAATTTAACACAGATGGACTCCAATCAAGTTAAATAAACATCTCAAGGATGATCAATGGAAACAGGATGCAACTGAGCTCAATTTCGAGTATCATAGCAAATGGTCTGAATACTTATGTAAATAAGGTATTTCTGTTTTTTATTTGTAATACATTTGTTTTCGTTTTGTCATTATGGGGTATTGTGTGTAGATTTGCAGAGTTAACTCCAGGTACACTCTCTGTAAAAAGTTTTAGAACACCTACTCATTCAAGGGTTTTTATTTATTTTTACTATTTTCTACATTGTAGAATAATAGTGAAGACATCAACACTATCAAATAACACATATGAAATCATGTAGTAACCAAAACAAATCAAAATATATGTTATATTTGAGATTCTTAAAATAGCCATCCTTTGCCTTGATGAAAGCTTTGCACACTCTTGGCATTCTCTCAACCAGCTTCATGAGGTAGTCACCTGGAAGGCATTTCAATTAACAGATGTGCCTTCTTAAAAGTTATTTTGTGGAACTTAATTCCTTCTTAATGTGTCAGTTGTGTTGTGACAAGGTAGGGTTCGTATACAGAAGATAGCCCTATTTGGTAAAATTATGGCAACCACCCCTCAAAGAAAATGACGAGCGCGGGCAACTGTTCATCCTCTGAGGGAGAGAGCGTAAAGATGAGAAGGAGAACCTGAGGTAAGCTGTTAGCTTGCTTTTACTATAGGACTGTTAGCCCATTATGATGTTATTCAGAGTTATTGATCTTACAGTAAGCCAGATTTGAGTAATTTACATTTTAACATGTTGACTCAAAAGCTGCACTGACAGATAAAGTTAAAAACTAACTAACTAACTAACTAACTAACTAACTAACTAACTAACTAACTAACTAACTAACTAACTAACTAACTAACTAACTAGCTAACATGAGGGACAACACAGTCTAGCTAGCAGTGCTGCTTCATTAGCAACCTAAAACATTTTTTTTGCAGGGTTTTGACAGTACAGTTATTGATTAGCTATCTGGACACTGAATCCAGCTGCTGGAGCTCTGTTCACCACCCAACAAAGTATCACTAACTAACCAATTACTGCCTAATAAAGTACTGTCCAAATATGTAAAACATTACTAATAAAGATAACAGTAGCTAGCTAACTTAAAGCTAACATGATGTTAGCTACTTTTGGGAACGTCAGCTCAATTAACATTAGCTAGCTGTCTGTTGAAAAAAAAAGAAGCTGGATAGCTGAGTTAATATTTTTTCCAATTTCGAAGATGGACATACGGAATTGAAGATGCAGCTCAGCAAACACAGAGACGGTTGTTGTATTTGCAGGCGTAAGTGAATACATTGTGTGTATGTGTTTACAATACAATTATTTAGCATCAAGCTACATATATGGGTTGGCTGACTATGTCATGAAAACAATGTGCTTCCATGAATCATAAGTCAGCCTGTTGTGATTCTGGATGACCAGATTGCTACTGTAGCAAGAGTGACACTGCAATGTGGGGAATCATAAGTGGCTTATTTCAGCATGTTTTATCATGTTATTGATACCATGTCTTGTTTTGAGGTTATTTGACTGTTTTCATGTCATTTCAAATATGGCTAAAATGTGTGCAAATGTGTCAACAATCTAAGCCAACCTCATCTGTTTTGCCTCATGGTTGCAAGCATTTTGATTTTGTTGAGAAAGGGGACAGAGAGGGAACACAGGTATTGTGGTCAGTGAAGGGTAAGACAGTTGAATGTTATTCAGGTTTAAGATTGAGTGAACCGCTAATATAATTAAGGAACAGAAATTATCCCAGACTTTACCTTCATTTCAGGTAAACATTATTTGCCTGTTGTTCATATTGTGTGTGTGTGTGTGTGTGTGTGTGTGTGTGTGTGTGTGTGTGTGTGTGTGTGTGTGTGTGTGCGTTTATTGCTTCTGTGTGTGTGTCTGTTCAGAATACTCCATATTGCTACGGCATTGATACTATGCCTCTCTGTAATAATATAGGAGATCCTGGAAAGCAGAACTTCAGACAGCAAGAAAGAGAGAGGAACAAAGTAAGAACACAGGAGAACATAGAGAGAGGGGAGCAGACAGGACAGAGTGAGAACACAGGAGAACATAGAGAGAGGGGAGCAGAGAGGACAGAGTGAGAACACAGGAGAACATAGAGGGAGGGGTGCAGATATGACAGAGCGAGAACACAGAGGAACATAGAGAGAGGGGAGCAGACAGTACAGAGCGAGAACACAGGAGAACATAGAGAGAGGGGTGCAGATATGACAGAGCGAGAACACAGAGGAACATAGAGAGAGGGGAGCAGACAGGACAGAGCGAGAACACAGGAGAACATAGAGAGAGGGGAGCAGACAGGACAGAGCGAGAACACAGGAGAACATAGAGAGAGGGGAGCAGACAGGACAGAGCGAGAACACAGGAGAACATAGAGAGAGGGGAGCAGACAGGACAGAGCGAGAACACAGGAGAACATAGAGAGAGGGGAGCAGACAGGACAGAGCGAGAACACAGGAGAACATAGAGAGAGGGGAGCAGACAGGACAGAGCGAGAACACAGGAGAACATAGAGAGAGGGGAGCAGAGAGGACAGAGCGAGAACACAGGAGAACATAGAGAGAGGGGAGCAGACAGGACAGAGCGAGAACACAGGAGAACATAGAGAGAGGGGAGCAGACAGGACAGAGCGAGAACACAGGAGAACATAGAGAGAGGGTAGCAGACAGGACAGAGCGAGAACACAGGAGAACATAGAGAGAGGGGAGCAGACAGGACAGAGCGAGAACATAGAGAGAGGGGAGCAGACAGGACAGAGCGAGAACACAGGAGAACATAGAGAGAGGGGAGCAGACAGGACAGAGCGAGAACACAGGAGAACATAGAGAGAGGGGAGCAGACAGGACAGAGCGAGAACACAGGAGAACATAGAGAGAGGGGAGCAGACAGGACAGAGAGAGAACACAGGAGAACATAGAGAGAGGGGAGCAGAGAGGACAGAGCGAGAACACAGGAGAACATAGAGAGAGGGGTGCAGACAGGACAGAGCGAGAACACAGGAGAACATAGAGAGAGGGGAGCAGACAGGACAGAGCGAGAACACAGGAGAACATAGAGAGAGGGGAGCAGACAGGACAGTGAGAGAACATAGAGAGAGGGGATCCGAGAGGACAGAGCGAGAAGACAGGAGAACATAGAGAGAGGGGAGCAGACAGGACAGAGAGAGAACACAGGAGAACATAGAGAGAGGGGTGCAGATATGACAGAGCGAGAACACAGAGGAACATAGAGAGAGGGGTGCAGATATGACAGAGCGAGAACACAGAGGAACATAGAGAGAGGGGAGCAGACAGGACAGAGCGAGAACACAGGACAACATAGAGAGAGGGGAGCAGACAGGACAGAGAGAGAACACAGGAGAACATAGAGAGAGGGGTGCAGATATGACAGAGCGAGAACACAGAGGAACATAGAGAGAGGGGTGCAGATATGACAGAGCGAGAACACAGAGGAACATAGAGAGAGGGGAGCAGACAGGACAGAGCGAGAACACAGGACAACATAGAGAGAGGGGAGCAGACAGGACAGAGCGAGAACACAGGAGAACATAGAGAGAGGGGAGCAGACAGGACAGAGCGAGAACACAGGAGAACATAGAGAGAGGGGAGCAGACAGGACAGAGCGAGAACACAGGAGAACATAGAGAGAGGGGAGCAGACAGGACAGAGCGAGAACATAGAGAGAGGGGAGCAGAGAGGACAGAGTGAGAACATAGAGAGAGGGGAGCAGACAGGACAGAGCGAGAACATAGAGAGAGGGGAGCAGACAGGACAGAGCGAGAACACAGGAGAACATAGAGAGAGGGGAGCAGACAGGACAGAGTGAGAACATAGCGAGAGGGGAGGACTACACATGACAAACATGGCATATTCCTTTCAAGCCAGAGGAAGTAGTCCTTGCTAAACATTACCTCTCAAAAAATGAAAGATGCCACTTCTGACATGCCCTGTGTGAGTAAATTGTTGGACCCTGATATGTTCCCATCACTGAAGGCAATCATACAGACCGCACTGACCATCCCAGTTAGCAGCTGTGAGAGATCTCTCAGTGCATTAACCTTTCTAGGACACAGGTTCCCCCACAACATTCCGCTGAAAAGGCAGCGCGGGAAATTCATTATTCTTTTTTTGAAATATGTAACTTTCACACATTAACAAGTCCAATACAGCAAATGAAAGATAAACATCTTGTTAATCTACCCATCGTGTCCGATTTAAAAAATGCTTTACAGCGAAAACACAACATATGATTACGTTAGATCACCGCCAAGTCCCAAAAATTAATAAGGGTGATTTTTCTACTACACGCTAATGTAAAAGTTCCAATATGTAATATAGTACAGTTATCATAGTTTGGTTGTAATCCAGAGATAGTAGAAAAATGATCTAGATACTCTATGAGGCTACGGAGGGGTTCAAATTGTGGATTTAAAATGTTCTTTTTTAATGTTCTCAGAAATATTTGAGAACATTCCCTATCTCAAACCAGTTGGAGAGTGGTCCTAGAACATGAACACAATTTAAATTAAATGTAACCATGTTTGAACTTTCTGTTAAAGTAATAAAATACCAAGAAAACAACCTTATTTTGTCAAGTTAATTAATTGATGAATAATGTTCCAAAGCCAAGCAACTATCCTGCACCATTCACAATAAGTAGTGTCTCTCTATATCTCCATCTCTTCTCTCTCCCCCCTCTCTTCTCGCTCCCCTTCTCTCTCTCTTCTCTCTCCCCCTCTCATCTCTCTCCCCTTCTCTCTCTCTGTTTGGAGTCTGGTCATGCTAGCTTGGTCTCTCTCTTGTCTGACAGCTGCTGCTGTGTGGCTTTTTTCTCCCCCCTTTTTTCTCCTCTCCTCCTTTTTTAAACACACGTCCTCATTTTTAAACTATCTATCATGCTGGCGGGGCCAGTGGGGCCTTTAAACTGTGGGATTGGCACTTTCTCAGCTGCTGAGCTGGAAAAGGAAAGAGGTCTGGATGCTAACAGAGACACAAATCTGTGGCCCGCCCGTTGGTTGGTTGGCTCTAGCAGTAAGGAGCGAGGGGCAACACACATCCTGTCAACACAGGTGAACTTATATACTCTTACACTACACCTTCTGCCTGTGTGTGGTGGGGACTGGTGAGCTGAGGGGGGACTGTGTGTGTTGGGGACTGGGGAGCTGAGGGGAGGCTGTGTGTGTTGGGGACTGGTGAGCTGAGGGGAGGCCATGTGTGGTGGGGACTGAGGAGCTGAGGAGAGGCGGTGTGTGGTGGGGACTGAGGAGCTGAGGAGAGGCTGTGTGTGGTGGGGACTGGGGAGCTGAGGGGAGGCTGTGTGTGGTGGGGACTGGTGAGCTGAGGGGGGACTGTGTGTGGTGGGGACTGGTGAGCTGAGGGGGGACTGTGTGTGGTGGGGACTGGGGAGCTGAGGGGGGACTGTGTGTGGTGGGGACTGGTGAGCTGAGGGGGGACTGTGTGTGGTGGGGACTGGTGAGCTGAGGAGAGGCTGTGTGTTGGGGACTGGGGAGCTGAGGGTGGACTGTGTGTGTTGGGGACTGGTGAGCTGAGGGGGGACTGTGTGTGGTGGGGACTGGTGAGCTGAGGGGGGACTGTGTGTGTTGGGGACTGGTGAGCTGAGGGGAGGCTGTGTGTGGTGGGGACTGGTGAGCTGAGGGGAGGCCATGTGTGGTGGGGACTGAGGAGCTGAGGAGAGGCGGTGTGTGGTGGGGACTGAGGAGCTGAGGAGAGGCTGTGTGTGGTGGGGACTGGGGAGCGGAGGGGAGGCTGTGTGTGTTGGGGACTGGTGAGCTGAGGGGGGACTGTGTGTGGTGGGGACTGGTGAGCTGAGGGAGGACTGTGTGTGGTGGGGACTGGGGAGCTGAGGAGAGGCTGTGTGTGTTGGGGACTGGGGAGCTGAGGGGAGGCTGTGTGTGTTGGGGACTGGGGAGCTGAGGGGAGGCCATGTGTGGTGGGGACTGAGGAGCTGAGGAGAGGCGGTGTGTGGTGGGGACTGTGGAGCTGAGGAGAGGCTGTGTGTGGTGGGGACTGGGGAGCGGAGGGGAGGCTGTGTGTGTTGGGGACTGGTGAGCTGAGGGGGGACTGTGTGTGGTGGGGACTGGTGAGCTGAGGGAGGACTGTGTGTGTTGGGGACTGGTGAGCTGAGGGGGGACTGTGTGTGGTGGGGACTGGGGAGCTGAGGGTGGACTGTGTGTGTTGGGGACTGGTGAGCTGAGGGGGGACTGTGTGTGGTGGGGACTGGTGAGCTGAGGGAGGACTGTGTGTGTTGGGGACTGGTGAGCTGAGGGGGGACTGTGTGTGTTGGGGACTGGTGAGCTGAGGGGGGACTGTGTGTGTTGGGGACTGGTGAGCTGAGGGGAGGCTGTGTGTGGTGGGGACTGGTGAGCTGAGGGGAGGCCATGTGTGTGGTGGGGACTGGTGAGCTGAGGGGGGACTGTGTGTGGTGGGGACTGAGGAGCTGAGGAGAGGCGGTGTGTGGTGGGGACTGAGGAGCTGAGGGGAGGCTCTGTGTGTTGGGGACTGGTGAGCTGAGGGGGGACTGTGTGTGGTGGGGACTGGTGAGCTGAGGGGGGACTGTGTGTGGTGGGGACTGGGGAGCTGAGGAGAGGCTGTGTGTGTTGGGGACTGGGGAGCTGAGGGGGGACTGTGCGTGGTGTGGATTGGGGAGCTGAGGAGAGGCTGTGTGTGTTGGGGACTGGGGAGCTGAGGGGAGGCTGTGTGTGGTGGGGACTGGGGAGCTGAGGGGAGGCTGTGTGTGGTGGGGACTGGGGAGCTGAGGGGAGGCTGTGTGTGGTGGGGACTGAGGAGCTGAGGGGAGGCTGTGTGTGTTGGGGACTGGTGAGCTGAGGGGGACTGTGTGTGGTGGGGACTGGTGAGCTGAGGGGGGACTGTGTGTGGTGGGGACTGGTGAGCTGAGGGGGGACTGTGTGTGGTGGGGACTGGTGAGCTGAGGGGGGACTGTGTGTGTTGGGGACTGGGGAGCTGAGGGGAGGCCATGTGTGGTGGGGACTGAGGAGCTGAGGAGAGGCGGTGTGTGGTGGGGACTGAGGAGCTGAGGAGAGGCTGTGTGTGGTGGGGACTGGGGAGCGGAGGGGAGGCTGTGTGTGTTGGGGACTGGTGAGCTGAGGGGGGACTGTGTGTGGTGGGGACTGGTGAGCTGAGGGAGGACTGTGTGTGGTGGGGACTGGGGAGCTGAGGAGAGGCTGTGTGTGTTGGGGACTGGGGAGCTGAGGGGAGGCTGTGTGTGTTGGGGACTGGGGAGCTGAGGGGAGGCCATGTGTGGTGGGGACTGAGGAGCTGAGGAGAGGCGGTGTGTGGTGGGGACTGAGGAGCTGAGGAGAGGCTGTGTGTGGTGGGGACTGGGGAGCGGAGGGGAGGCTGTGTGTGTTGGGGACTGGTGAGCTGAGGGGGGACTGTGTGTGGTGGGGACTGGTGAGCTGAGGGAGGACTGTGTGTGTTGGGGACTGGTGAGCTGAGGGGGGACTGTGTGTGGTGGGGACTGGGGAGCTGAGGGTGGACTGTGTGTGTTGGGGACTGGTGAGCTGAGGGGGGACTGTGTGTGGTGGGGACTGGTGAGCTGAGGGAGGACTGTGTGTGTTGGGGACTGGTGAGCTGAGGGGGGACTGTGTGTGTTGGGGACTGGTGAGCTGAGGGGGGACTGTGTGTGTTGGGGACTGGTGAGCTGAGGGGAGGCTGTGTGTGGTGGGGACTGGTGAGCTGAGGGGAGGCAATGTGTGTTTTGGGGACTGGTGAGCTGAGGGGGGACTGTGTGTGGTGGGGACTGAGGAGCTGAGGAGAGGCGGTGTGTGGTGGGGACTGAGGAGCTGAGGGGAGGCTCTGTGTGTTGGGGACTGGTGAGCTGAGGGGGGACTTTGTGTGGTGGGGACTGGTGAGCTGAGGGGGGACTGTGTGTGGTGGGGACTGGGGAGCTGAGGAGAGGCTGTGTGTGTTGGGGACTGGGGAGCTGAGGGGGGACTGTGTGTGGTGTGGATTGGGGAGCTGAGGAGAGGCTGTGTGTGTTGGGGACTGGGGAGCTGAGGGGAGGCTGTGTGTGGTGGGGACTGGTGAGCTGAGGGGAGGCTGTGTGTGTTGGGGACTGGTGAGCTGAGGGGGGACTGTGTGTGGTGGGGACTGGGGAGCTGAGGGGGGACTGTGTGTGTTGGGGACTGGTGAGCTGAGGGGAGGCTGTGTGTGTTGGGGACTGGTGAGCTGAGGGGGGACTGTGTGTGGTGGGGACTGGTGAGCTGAGGGGGGACTGTGTGTGTTGGGGACTGGTGAGCTGAGGGGGGACTGTGTGTGGTGGGGACTGGTGAGCTGAGGGGGGACTGTGTGTGTTGGGGACTGGTGAGCTGAGGGGGGACTGTGTGTGTTGGGGACTGGTGAGCTGAGGGGGGACTGTGTGTGCATGTGTGTGTTTTGGATAAACTCACATTCATTCTTCAGTCCTCATGGCAGGTTAGGTGTGTTGATAATTAAACAACACATGACACCTGAGTTTAACTGAATCGTGGAAGAGAGAAAACAGTACACTTATGTGGACAAGGTTTTAGGATACCTGGTTCAGATTCCATTAAGTCCATTCTACTAGAATCTAGGGAATGGGGTAAAATGGGGTAAAATAAAATACTACTGAAGTCGGTTTTTTAAGGTAACTGTACTTCACTTTAATACTGATATTTTTGACAACTTTTACTTCTCTACGTTCCTAAAAAAAACAAGGTACTTTTTACTCCATACATTTTTCCCTGACACCCAAAAGTACTCGTTACATTTTGAATGCTTAGCAGGACATTAAAATGGTCCAATTCACACACTTATCAAGAGAACATCTCTGTTCATCCCTACTGCTTCTGAACTGGTGGACTCAGTAAACACACATGCTTGGCTTGTAAATGATGTCTGACTGTTGGAGTTAGCCCCAAAAAACAAGAAAATGGTGCCGTCTGGTTTTCTTCATGTAAAGTATTTGAAATGATTTATACTTTTTCTTTTGATACTTAAGTATATTTGAGCAATTACATTTACTATTGATACTTACGTATATTTAAAACCAAATACTTTTTAGACTTTTACTCAAGTAGTATTTTACTGTGTGACTTTCACTTTTACTTGAGTAATTTTATATTAAGTTATCTTTACTTTTACTAAAGTATGAGAATTGGGTACTTTTTCCACCACTGTATCTAGGTCCTCATTGTTCTCATTGTTCCCTTCATGAGAGTGAGATACGGACGCTGTTCTTTTGTTCCCGCTGTCATTTCCAGATGCAGAGACATATTTAAGAGAGACCCGTTCAGCAAAGACTATACCAACTGTTGACTGGGATGGTGAGATAGAGAGAGGAGGGATGATGGTGAGATAGAGAGAGGATGGATGGATGGTGAGATAGAGAGAGGAGGGATGATGGTGAGATAGAGAGAGGAGGGATGATGGTGAGATAGAGAGAGGAGGGATGATGGTGAGATAGAGAGAGGATGGATGGATGGTGAGATAGAGAGAGGAGGGATGATGGTGAGATAGAGAGAGGCGGGATGGATGGTGAGATAGAGAGAGGAGGGATGGATGGTGAGATAGAGAGAGGAGGGATGGATGGTGAGATAGAGAGAGGAGGGATGGATGGTGAGATAGAGAGAGGAGGGATGGATGGTGAGATAGAGAGAGGAGGGATGGATGGTGAGATAGAGAGATGATGGATGGATGGTGAGATAGAGAGAGGAGGGATGGATGGTGAGATAGAGAGAGGAGGGATGTATGGTGAGATAGAGAGAGGAGGGATGGATGGTGAGATAGAGAGAGGAGGGATGGATGGTGAGATAGAGAGAGGAGGGATGGATGGTGAGATAGAGAGAGGAGGGATGATGGTGAGATAGAGAGAGGCGGGATGGATGGTGAGATAGAGAGAGGAGGGATGGATGGTGAGATAGAGAGAGGAGGGATGATGGTGAGATAGAGAGAGGAGGGATGGATGGTGAGATAGAGAGAGGAGGGATGATGGTGAGATAGAGAGAGGAGGGATGGATGGTGAGATAGAGAGAGGAGGGATGATGGTGAGATAGAGAGAGGAGGGATGATGGTGAGATAGAGAGAGGAGGGATGATGGTGAGATAGAGAGAGGAGGGATGGATGGTGAGATAGAGAGAGGAGGGATGGATGGTGAGATAGTGGTGAGATAGAGAGAGGAGGGATGGATGGTGAGATAGAGAGAGGAGGGATGGATGGTGAGATAGAGAGAGGAGGGATGGATGGTGAGATAGAGAGATGATGGATGGATGGTGAGATAGAGAGAGGAGGGATGGATGGTGAGATAGAGAGAGGAGGGATGTATGGTGAGATAGAGAGAGGAGGGATGGATGGTGAGATAGAGAGAGGAGGGATGGATGGTGAGATAGAGAGAGGAGGGATGGATGGTGAGATAGAGAGAGGAGGGATGATGGTGAGATAGAGGCGGGATGGATGGTGAGATAGAGAGAGGAGGGATGGATGGTGAGATAGAGAGAGGAGGGATGATGGTGAGATAGAGAGAGGAGGGATGGATGGTGAGATAGAGAGAGGAGGGATGATGGTGAGATAGAGAGAGGAGGGATGGATGGTGAGATAGAGAGAGGAGGGATGATGGTGAGATAGAGAGAGGAGGGATGATGGTGAGATAGAGAGAGGAGGGATGGATGGTGAGATAGAGAGAGGAGGGATGGATGGTGAGATAGTGGTGAGGAGGGATGGATGGTGAGATAGAGAGAGGAGGGATGGATGGTGAGATAGAGAGAGGAGGGATGATGGTGAGATAGAGAGAGGAGGGATGGATGGTGAGATAGAGAGAGGAGGGATGGATGGTGAGATAGTGGTGAGATAGAGAGAGGAGGGATGATGGTGAGATAGAGAGAGGAGGGATGATGGTGAGATAGAGAGAGGAGGGATGGATGGTGAGATAGAGAGAGGAGGGATGGATGGTGAGATAGAGAGAGGAGGGATGGATGGTGAGATAGAGAGAGGAGGGATGGATGGTGAGATAGAGAGAGGAGGGATGATGGTGAGATAGAGAGAGGAGGGATGGATGGTGAGATAGAGAGAGGAGGGATGGATGGTGAGATAGTGGTGAGATAGAGAGAGGAGGGATGGATGGTGAGATAGTGGTGAGATAGAGAGAGGAGGGATGGATGGTGAGATAGTGGTGAGATAGAGAGAGGAGGGATGGATGGTGAGATAGTGGTGAGATAGAGAGAGGAGCAGGGTTGGGGAGGAACAGATTACATGTTATCAGTTACATGTAAGGGACTACAAAAAACGGCAACTGTAATCCGTTACGTTACCAGCAAAAATATTGTAATCAGATTACAGATACTTTTGAAAAACTTTATTATTATTTCTAGGATTACTTTTAAATTCAGAATTTAAGTTTGTTCCACCTGAGCAAGTCTGACCACAAGTCAGAGACACTATGATCCCAAACCAAATGTGTTTGATGGATCGCGGGAAAGAGCAGGAAAAGGCTTTTGTAGGCTGCAGTTCAAGCCATGTCTTCCAATGGTGCGACTGCTGTCAGCATCCAAAGATTATACAACTTGAATAAATGCTTGGAGGTAAGGATGACAACAGTGTAGTCTACGGCGATACGGATATCACTTATTATTGATATCTCCATAGCGTATTGATTTGAATCACACTGCTGCTCTCTCAATTAGATATTTGCTCCTTACGGATTGTGGTTGTTGTGGATGGCTGTTCACAATTGATTGCTGAAGAATATAACTTACAAATGCCTCATGAGCTTAGTTCAATTGTCACACTCCATGAGAACCCAAAAGAGAAGCTTGTTTTACTCCAATGTTTGTAAACATTGTAAATATAAACAAACACTGTAAATTCTCATAACATGGTTAAAAATATCATTTTGATATCATGGATGGTCAGTCCTTGCTTCCATAGCTCTGTCTATTAATCTGAGAGCGGTTTAATTTCTCCAGACCCATCCCTCAGCTGTTTACCAAAACAGTGGCGGGGCAACATTTTGTTATTCTTTCATCTGTGGATTTGCCCTTTAAACAGCTGCATATTATCAAGATATCAAAGTGTCACCAAAAAAAGTTAAACAATAGGCCTATAACAAATGCAGCATATTCAGATTACGTTGCGGATTACAATTTTCGATGGGTAACTAGTAACTGTAACGGACTACATTTAGAAAGTAATCCACCCAACACTGTAGAGGAAGGATGATGGTGAGATAGAGAGAGGAGGGATGATGGTGAGATAGAGAGAGGAGGGATGGATGGTGAGATAGAGAGAGGAGGGATGTATTGTGAGATAGAGAGAGGAGGGATGGATGGTGAGATAGAGAGAGGAGGGATGATGGTGAGATAGAGAGAGGAGGGATGATGGTGAAAGGGAGAAGGAGACAGAAAGACGGGGGGACTAGTGTCTTCCTGGCCTTATTGTGTTCGTGTGTCTTTCTGGTCATATTGTGTGTGTTTGTCTTCCTGGCCATATTGTGTGTGTGTGTGTGTGTGTGTGTGTGTGTGTCTTCCTGGCCATATTGTGTGTGTGTGTATGTGTCTTCCTGGCCATATTGTGTGTGTGTGTGTGTATGTGTCGTCCTGGCCATATTGTGTGTGTGTGTGTCTTCCTGGCCATATTGCTGCTTCCCCTCACACCTCTGTTAGGGATGATGAGGCGTTGGTGTGACCATTTGGGTGAGGAGAGATGGATGGGGCGAGAGGGGTGTGTGTGCGGGGCAGGGGGAGGGGGGGGGGGGGGGGGGGGGGGGGGGGTGGAGGGTGTGGAGGAAGGAGGCAAGATGAAGTGGAGGTGTGAAACAGACCTCATCTGTCATCCAAATGCAGACAGGGCCTTTATATATTGTGTCTGTTTGCGTGTGTGTGAAAGAGGGGGGTAACAGCCTTAGTTTCCCTGTTGGTCTTTTTGTGTTTACATGCTTGGTTTTCTCCTAACCCCTCAGTGGCGCCATTATCTGCCAGAGTGTCAAATACAAGATATTACACTTTGAAGTGTCAGAGTTTGTGTGAGGCGTTCATTTCCTCGTTCGTCTTGTGTTCGCCGTTCATCTGAGAAAATCTCACCTCGTCAACCAGGGACAGGACCCGCTGACAGAGCTACATTGTTATTTTCTCATGTTTGTCAATTGCAACACACGCACACACACACACACACACACACACACACACACACACACACACACACACACACACACACACACACACACACACACACACACACACACACACACACACACACACACACACACACACACACACACACACACACACACACACACACACACACACACACACACACACTCACACACACACCCTCTCTCTGCCACCCGCTCAACCTGCTACCCATGCCAGTATCACAACTCTCACCCCCCTCCCCCAGATCACACCCCCCACCACGTCAGTTAGCCAGCATATGACAGCCAGGCTCCTCAGTCTCCCCCCTCACCAGACGACGCTCCATGGGGGATCGTGCCTTCAGCTATGCCCCCCCCCCCCCCCTCCATGGAACTCTCTCCTCCTTGATTTCTGCAAATCCGACTTCATCCAAACCTTTAAGACAGAACTCAAAACCCACCTTTTCAGACTAGCATTCAGCCTATAGTGTTTTAAACCTTGGTCTTTTTCCTTGTATCTACCTGTGATGCAGTAGATGCAGAGGTTGTGGAAGTCGCCTCTCAATGTGAACTGCCTTGATTAACTTGTTGTTGTTGAATCATCCCCCCTGTATTATTGAGTATGTCATTTTTGGGGTACCATGCATCTTTGTTGTAATGCACTTTGCTTTTAGTATTGTCATGCTTATATTAAACCTGATTCTTTATTCTGTAAGTACATTTTGAAAGGTGCAAATAAAATGTATTATTACTATTATTATTATCGTCACACAGCCTGGATGCATCTATCCTCACTATCACTTTATTCATGCCAGATGTCCAACTCATCCACTCATTACATCCTCCGACAGTCTCCATGTCTCAATGCCAGATCTCCAACTCATCCGCTCAACACAGTGGCTCTGGACCTCAACACAGCGGCTCTGGACCTCAACACAGCGGCTCTGGACCTCAACACAGCTGCTCTGGACCTCAACACAGCGGCTCTGGACCTCAACACAGCGGCTCTGGACCTCAACACAGCGGCTCTGGACCTCAACACAGCTGCTCTGGACCTCAACACAGCTGCTCTGGACCTCAACACAGCGGCTCTGGACCTCAACACAGCGGCTCTGGACCTCAACACAGCGGCTCTGGACCTCAACACAGCGGCTCTGGACCTCAACACAGCGGCTCTGGACCTCAACACAGCGGCTCTGGACCTCAACACAGCGGCTCTGGACCTCAACACAGCTGCTCTGGACCTCAACACAGCTGCTCTGGACCTCAACACAGCAGCTCTGGACCTCAACACAGCGGCTCTGGACCTCAACACAGCTGCTCTGGACCTCAACACAGCTGCTCTGGACCTCAACACAGCGGCTCTGGACCTCAACACAGCGGCTCTGGACCTCAACACAGCGGCTCTGGACCTCAACACAGCGGCTCTGGACCTCAACACAGCGGCTCTGGACCTCAACACAGCTGCTCTGGACCTCAACACAGCGGCTCTGGACCTCAACACAGCGGCTCTGGACCTCAACACAGCTGCTGTGGACCTCAACACAGCGGCTCTGGACCTCAACACAGCTGCTCTGGACCTCAACACAGCGGCTCTGGACCTCAACACAGCTGCTCTGGACCTCAACACAGCTGCTCTGGACCTCAACACAGCTGCTCTGGACCTCAACACAGCTGCTCTGGACCTCAACACAGCGGCTCTGGACCTCAACACAGCTGCTCTGGACCTCAACACAGCGGCTCTGGACCTCAACACAGCTGCTCTGGAGAGGTCAATGCAAACAGAACACTTCAGCTCAAAGGATTTAGGATGTCATGAATGTGTCCATAGTGCAGCTGATCTGTCAGAGTCTGGCAGTAGAGGGCGCTCTATCCTCAGTAGTGCTAGCGTGTGCGTGTGTGTGTGCTTGTGTGTGTGTGTGTGTGTGTGTGTGTGTGTGTGTGTGTGTGTGTGTGTGTGTGTGTCTGTATGTATGTGTGTGTGTGTGTGTTTAGTTAATTTCTCATTATGGTAACTGTTTTCTTGTTCTCTAATTGTGCCCAAGTAAACTCTCAGACATCTCTCTCTTGCTTCCCCTTTCCTTCTCTCCCCCACTCTCTCCCTCCTCTCTCTTTCTCTCTCTCCCTTACTCTCCCTCCTCTCTCTTTCCCTCTCTCCCTTACTCTCCCTCCTCTCTCTTGTCCCACTCTCGCTGTCTCCTGCTATGATTTGCTGTAAGTCATTGATCAGTTAAGCTAAGTGGATGATTTGGCATGGCCACTGCTTTTGTATGTTTTGGTAAATTGCAGTAGTACATTGTGCTGAGTATATTTTAAATGCTTGGCATACAAGTGTGTGAGCGTGTATGCTGTTGTGTACGTGTGTGCTTGAGTGTGTTTGTCCATTTGTGTGTGTGTGTGTGTGTGTGTGCAATACGAGGGTGTGTGTTGTGTGTGTGTTAAGACAGTCTTCTCTCTGTGAGTCACCATCTCCTATCTCATTGCCCTTATTTCTCCCTGCTCTACCTCCTATAACTCCCGGACAGTCCCCTGATCACCTGACCATGACCCAGCAGCACCACCATCCCCTCAGTTTCCCCTTAGCAGGGCTAAACCTAAACAGGTTTACCTGGGGAAATATGACAGCCGTCAGGAGTTTAATAATCCTACCCTTATTATGATAACCAAGCCCTTATTGTACCTTTATGATAGTGTTTAATGTGTTAATTATTGCAAATAGCTTCTTAGAACTGGGCCTACGGTATATGGTAGCGATGGGAGTCCTGGACTGTGGAAAGGCTTTGTATGAGAGGAGTGATAAGAGCGTGTTAGAAGCATGTTGAGAATGTCTTTAATTAGCTAGTAGCCATCAGGAGACTAGAGGGGAACAATGGAACAGAGATTGGCACTCTGGGATAAGAGAGAGAGAGAGGGAGAAAGGAAAAGATGGATGAGAGAGCGAGGGAAAGGGGTATATAGAGTAAGAGAAAGGGGAGAGGGGAGAATTGGAGGAAAGAGAAAGGAGAGAGATCGAGAAAGAGAAGAAGATGGGAGATAAAGAGGAGGTTAATGACTGTCAGTTCACTGGCATCTCCTCCCTCTCTCTCTCTCTGATAGTCTCATCTCTCTATTCCTGTAGTCATGGTAATTATTACAACAATTAGCTGCTGCCCCTCCACACACGCACACATGCACGCACGCATGCACCCCCCCCACGTACACACATACTGTACACACACACACAATCACACAGTCACACACCTGCACACCCTCGCTCCAAGCATCAGCGACATCTTGGGAGAGCACTTGTGGTTTTAATCTGAGACAAATCTGAAGTAATACTTTAGATTCTGATATATGAGGGGAAAATAACTAAACATCCAAATTATAGCCATGTTAGGACTTTTAATAGTTTTAAGCAGAGTCTCTGGGCTGTTTGGGGGTCAGTAGTAATTGAAAGGAGTGGGAGGAATGAACAGCAGCAACCAGACTGGAGCTGATGAGAGAACACATGGGGTTACACACACACACACAAACACTCGCACTCGCGCACGCACGCACGCGCACACACACACACACACACACACACACACACACACACACACACACACACACACACACACACACACACACACACACACACACACACACACACACACACACACACACACACACACACACACACACACACACACACACACACACACACACACACACACAAACACACACACACACACACACACACACACACACACACACGTACTGTCATACTCTGGTTGTTCTGTGCTTCCCATACTTACACTCTATCTTGTCTTCCTGTTACTGTGCCTGCTATAGAAGTCAGTGTCCTGGGCCTGACCAGTTCTATTATGGTGACTTTAATAGGTACACACCCAGAGCCCATGTTGTTGTGACAGAGTTGTTCTCTCAAAGAGATATGTTCTGTTGTTGACCTAAACATGTTTCTCCAAGATAAGCCATGCTTCGTTCTACTGACTACTACTGATACAAATACTAGACTGTTGAGATGGATTCTGTTGCTTACACCACAATAGGAAATGAGTAAAACATTTCTTTTTAATCCAAGCCAAGCCCGATGGTTGCTTTCCGGAATCCAAACTTGGGAGTTTGAAGGACAAAAATAGAATAGGGATATCTCTACCTAGATTGACATGTAATATTGAGAAATGGGTCATTGGAACATTGGGTTTTCCAAAGTAAAGGAGTATGGGATTTGTCCTTTTCCTGTCCTGTCTTTTTGAAATTAGTGTGATTCTCTTTTAACAAGACACTTCCCTTTTTCAAATCAGGAGTCAGTGGTTTGAGAAGGCCTGCATTTCCATTTGGTGTTTTTGAGCGGTTGTCAAATGGTTGATGTATGTAGTGCTATAAGATACATTTCATGTCCCCCCCCCAAAAAAACACCCCGTATCTTTACAGATCCCCAGGACCTTATGTCTTTATCTCTCTATCTGCCCTGCCCCCGTATCTTTACAGATCCCCAGGACCTTACGTCTTTATCTCTCTATCTGCCCTCCCCCCGTATCTTTACAGATCCCCAGGACCTTACGTCTTTATCTCTCTATCTGCCCTGCCCCCGTATCTTTACAGATCCCCAGGACCTTACGTCTTTATCTCTCTATCTGCCCTGCCCCCGTATCTTTACAGATCCCCAGGACCTTACGTCTTTATCTCTCTATCTGCCCTGCCCCCGTATCTTTACAGATCCCCAGGACCTTACGTCTTTATCTCTCTATCTGCCCTGCCCCCGTATCTTTACAGATCCCCAGGACCTTACGTCTCTATCTCTCTATCGTCCCTCCCTCCACCCTTCCTATAGCTTGTTTTGTTTTTCTCTTCTCTCCCTCCTTTCTCCTCCCCTCCTAACACACCTCTACCTCTTCCCTTCCTACTCCTCTTCTCCAACCCCTTGCCTTCTCTCTCTGTCCCGCCATCAATATTTCATAAACGTACGGTGACAAATGTATTTGAATGCGGTGTGGGGCGAAGACGTGGAGATGGATGAGCCGATCAGGGTGGTGGCGCGCTGGTGAGCGGCGTGGTAGCGAGCAGCTTTACCGCATACATTAGTCACATACAGACGGCTGGAGGGAGGAGCAAGGAACGGGGGCACTGTGTGGGGGGAGGTGGTTGTGTGTGATGTGTGTGTGTGTCTGTGTGTGTCTGACTGTGTGTTTGTGTGTGTGTGTCGTTGTGCGTGTACTGTATATGTGTGATGCTCTCTCTCTCTCTCTCTCTCTCTCTCTCTCTCTCTCTCTTTCTCTCTCTCTGTATGAGGAGTGGGGGCTACTGGTGGAATCAGAGGAGTAAATTTATCATAGTTATGGCTTTCTCAGGCATCCATTTTCCTGTGGGCCGTTGACAGGTAGTATCTGCATGGCCCCCCTGTTTGATTGACGGCTACGGGTTCCAGTCTAACAGGCCTGCTTAGACACCTCAGTCCCAGCCCCAGAGCACCGCCCACCATGTCACCACACACACACACACGCACACACGCACACACACACACACACACACACACACACACACACACACACACACACACACACACACACACACACACACACACACACACACACACACACACACACACACACACACACACACACACACACACACACACACACACACACACACACACACACACACACACACACACACACACACACACACACACACACACACACACACACGCGCACAGATTGTTAGGATGATCTCGACTGATCACAGGAACAACATCTCTGTGTGGTCTTTGGTCATAAAGGAAACATGAAAGTAAACTGTAGAAGGGATTATATGAAGTTATTTGAATACATCAACCCAGATGCATTTCTTCAACCTCTGTCCCACTGGTAAACATGTATCACTTATGTTGTCCTTTCCTCACCTTATCTATCCATCCCTCTATCCTCCCTTCCTCTCTCCATCCCTCCCCCTCTGTCCTCTTCTCGTCCCTGACCCTATCCTCCTATCAGACATATGACTCAAGCCTCTCCGTGTCAGGGACTACATGTTTGGTTTCTTGTTTGTGAACCCCCCCTCCCCTCCAGCAGAAAAACAAGGGAACAAAACAACCAGAACATGATGATGCCAGAACTTTCCACCCTCATGTGATCATTAGTCACAGGAGGACAGGACAACATCCACATGCAAGGTTCTTGGTCAAGTATCAAATGACACCCTCCTGCCTCTGTACTGCACAACCTTAGTTCCCCACTACTTTTGACCAGAGCCAGATGTAGTGTACTGTATAGGAGAGTGTAGAATTGAACACACACACAGTCCCTTTTGTGTTTATTATACATATTAGGTAATGGTCATGCCGATGATACGAGAGGGGAGCAGTTAGCAGCAGGAAGCTGGGAGGGAACATTCTGACAACCACACACAGAACGTTTCACAGAAACACAACATCTTGGCTTGTTTCTGTTTTCAAATCTCTTCTTTCTGTTTGTCTTTCACCTCCTGAACTGACAGACATACCTCGAGATCCAAACTGGAAAGCTAGAGGTTCGTAGTGAGTTTATATCATTAACCTGTTCTTAATCAGTAACACAGCATCCAGTTCCACCAAATACAAGCAAAACAAAGTGGTTTCCATGCCAACATAAATCCATTTGAGTGAACATATGCCTGTCTGTTTGCCTATATCTGATTGGATGAACAGGATGATTCTGCTATTAATTAGGCAATGTTGTCATCAAGAGCTCATCCAATGGAAGAACCCTGCTTCCAAAACTATGGAATGTCCTGAAAGCACAATAAAAGGACAACATACACAGTTTATTAGGTACACCCTTCTAGTACTGTGTCGGACCTCCCTTTGCCTCCGGAACAGCCTAAATTCTTCGGGGCATTGATTCTACAAGGTGTGGCATTCAAACATTGCTCAATTGGTATCAAGGGACCTAACATGTGCCAGGAAAACAATCCCCACAACCTTACACCACCGCCACCAGCATGCACTGTCAACAGGCAGGAGGGGGCCATGGACTCATGCTGCTTACGCCAAATCCTGACTCTGCCATCAGCATGATGCAACAGGAACTGGGATTCGTTGGACCAGGTGATGTTCTTCTAATCCTCAACTGTCCAGTGTTGGTGATCACGTGCCCACTGGAGCTGCTTCTTGTTTTTAGCTGATAGGAGTGGAACCTGGTGTGGTCGTCTGCTGCAATAGTCCATGCGTGACAAGGACTGACACCACTGTTGTACTGCGGCATTATTTGCCGGTTTGTGGCCCGCCTGTTAGCTTGCACGATTCTTGCCATTCTCATCAACAAGCTGTTTTTGACCACAGGACTGCCGCTGACTGGATGTTTTCTGTTTATCGCACCATTCTCTGTAAACCCTAGACACTGTTGTGCGTGAAAAGCCCAGGAGGCCAGACGTTTCTGAGATACTGGAACCAACGTGCATGGCACTGACAATCATACCACACTCAAAGTTGCTTAGATCACTTGTTTTGCCAATTCTAACATTCAATCAAACAGTAACTGAATGTCTCGATTCCTGCTTTATATAGAAAGCCATGGCCACGTGACTTACTGTCTGGAAGAGAGAACCATTTTCCTGAAACAGGGTGGTGTACCTAATAAATGTGCCTCTGAGTGTACATCGTAGCATATTTCTTATAAGGGTCAAGTTTTAACGCCTTGTGTGTCTGATTGCTATCCAGCCCAAATCCATATTGAGCCGATCTGATGAGGAAAGTAGTACATTTAATGATCAAGAGGTCCATTGTAAATTATCAAATTATATGAGCAAATAATCAAACATCCATATTTAGAAACATATTTAAAAACATTTGTTTTTTTCTGCAAATCTATTTTTGTAAATTCGGTAACTAGCTGTTGTTGCCA
>NC_074672.1:32982399-32992399 GCF_029448725.1 Salvelinus fontinalis | reverse complement strand
CTGCCTCACACATGATGCAATGGCAGGAAAACACAGGTTGAAAGATGATTTTCCCTTTTAGGGACGGGGGAGTGGGCGGGGTGGTAGACAGGGGCGTCAATAATTAATGACAAACACCTCGTGTCAGAGAGGGTGAAGATGCTCCATCCTGGGAACCTCAGGCCACTTTGAAGCCAGACACACACACACACACAAACACACGCACACACACACACACACAATGTGCCCCTTTATCCTCAGTTGATCTGCCAAACCCGTAAGTTTCTCCCATCTCATACTTTGTACGCGTACGCATTTTTAAGTCTTTTTGTTGTTGTTATTGTTGTTCTTGTTGTTGTTATTGTTGTTGTTTTCGTGCAAACTGAAACCATAGAGACTGTTTCTCAGATCTCCAATGGGAGAGGAGGAGGAGAAAGACTCCAAGCCACAGCGTCTTTGCTGCATGATTTATCACTGATCAAAAGTCTCTCAGACGATAAACGCTGTCAGGAAGGTTCCCGTGTCAGGAAGGTTTCCGTGTCAGGAAGGTTCCTGTGTCAGGCAGGTTCCCGTGTCAGGAAGGTTCCCGTGTCAGGGAGGTTCCCGTGTCAGGAAGGTTCCCGTGTCAAGAAGGTTCCCGTGTCAGGGAGCTTCCCGTGTCAGGCAGGTTCCCGTGTCAGGGAGGTTCCCATGTCAAGGAGGTTCCCTTGTCAGGGAGGTTACCGTGTCAGGAAGGTTCCCGTGTCAGGGAGAGTCCCGTGTCAGGCAGGTTTCCGTGTCAGGGAGGTTCCCGTGTCAGGGAGGTTCCCGTGTCAGGGGATTCCCGTGTCAGGCAGGTTCCCGTGTCAGGCAGGTTCCCGTGTCAGGGAGGTTCCCGTGTCAGGCAGAGTCCCGTGTCAGGCAGAGTCCCGTGTCAGGAAGGTTCCCGTGTCAGGCAGGTTCCCGTGTCAGGGAGATCCCGTGTCAGGCAGGTTCCCGTGTCAGGGAGGTTCCCGTGTCAGGGAGGTTCCCGTGTCAGGAAGGTTCCCGTGTCAGGGAGGTTCCCGTGTCAGGGAGGTTCCCGTGTCAGGGAGGTTCCCTTGTCAGGGAGGTTCCCGTGTCAGGGAGGTTCCCGTGTGAGGGAGGTTCCCGTGTCAGGGAGGTTCCCGTGTCAGGGAGGTTCCCGTGTCAGGGAGGTTCCCGTGTCAGGCAGGTTCCCTTGTCAGGAAGGTTCCCGTGTCAGGAAGGTTCCCGTGTCAGGGAGGTTCCCGTGTCAGGGAGGTTCCCGTGTCAGGCAGGTTCCCTTGTCAGGGAGGTTCCTGTGTCAGGGAGGTTCCCTTGTCAGGCAGGTTCCCGTGTCAGGGAGGTTCCTGTGTCAGGGAGGTTCCCTTGTCAGGGCTGACAGCTCTGGATGTCTACAGCCTAGGCAATGGACTTTTAACCAAAATTACCTTCAGGCCAAAAACATGGGAGAAACATGGGCCTAAAGAGAAACAATAGATAGCATTTTCATCTCTACTGGATGAAAAGTCTGTTTTTATTGTGTCTGTTGGCTAAAGACACAGGCGTAGCTAATGGTACATTACACCCCAGGCTTAGTGCCCCCTTGGCACTGCCCACTGTAGAAGCACAGGGCTTAGTTAGGATGGCACAGAGAGCAGTAAAGCTCTTTAACAACTGAATGAAGAGCTAGTAGAGAGAGGAATACCCACTCTGTGTTTGTGTGTGTACCTCAGTGAGCTGTGTGTGTGTGTGTTCCTCAGTGAGCTGTGTGTGTGTGTGTTCCTCAGTGAGCTGTCTGTGTGTGTGTGTTCCTCGGTGAGCTGTGGGTGTGTGTGTGTGTTCCTCAGTGAGCTGGTAATGGTTCTGCATCTTCTCTGTGATGGGTGTCAGCTGGAGAAGTGTTCTTACAGCCCCCCAGCGGTACAGGAGTGGAGGAGTAGTGTGGGAGAGAGGGAGTGATGGAGGGGAGAGAGAGAGGGAGGGAGAGGTGGGGGTGTGAGCGCTGAATCAGCGGGAAGCATGGCTAATCGCCGCGGCTCATCTGTTAATGAAGTTAATGAAGAATGGGAGCACAACCAAATACGCTGAGAGGAGAGAAGTTCCACCAGACTGGATAGAGGCTGCCCCCCCCCCCCCCCATCTCTCTCTAACACACGGGTTCTTACTCTCTCTCCCTCTCTGACACAGTCCCCCTTTCTTTGCCACCCCCATCCACACACTCTCTCTTATCACCCCCATCCACACAGACAGACACACATACACGCAACTTTCACGCTTGCCCCCCCACCATGGTTCACACAGCTACACATTTTCCCCTGCCTTTCCTGCCTCCATATGCTTCCTGATCTCGCCTCATAAAGTGTGTATCGTCTCTTTAGCCCCTCTGTGTTTGCAGGGGGAGGAGATTAAGTCGTCTGACACACTAGTGTCTTTACAGTGACACCATTGGGACCTCTCGACTAAGGCTGATAGGTTGGCAAGACCCAGAAGAGACAGTGTGTGACTGTTAACTTGAATGTGTTACTGTCAAAACATCACTTATCTATCAATTCATCAATTAGATGGTATCTATATCGCATATGAATTTTTTCACGAGACACAGCAGAGGTAACGTAGATCTGAAAATGTCCCGCGAGGTGCTTGCTGTGAGTTGTTACTTCATGGTTGTATTGAGACGCCTTGGCTGCCATATTGAAATTGATGTGTTGATTTGACCTGCCGCCTGGCTCTGTGCCAGCGATAGGCTTTCATACACTACAGCTTCTTCTTTGTGTTCTCTCTAGGTCACCCTGACCATGGCACTGGGCCACGACAGAGTTACAGTAGGGTTTCACCCTCTAGAGGCATGTACATGTACACGCACGCACGCACGCAGACGCACGCACGCACGCACGCAGACGCACGCGCGCGCGCGCGCGCACGCACGCACGCAGACGCACGCACGCACGCACGCACACACACACACACACACACACACACACACACACACACACACACACACACACACACACACACACACACACACACACACACACACACACACACACACACACACACACACACACACACACACACACACACACACACACACACACACACACACACACACACACACACACAACCTGCCTGCCGCTGGTTAATCAACTGTGTAAAGTACCATATCTATCTTTCAATGTTCTGCCATCAGGGCAGACAGGTTTGATTAGGCTCTTAATCTCCCCAGATTGAGACATTAAAACACACTACTGAGGGATTTTTTTTGGCAAAACACCCGCAAACGCACATACACATGCAGGCACACGCACACGCATGCGCGCACACACACACACGCACACACACACGCACACGCACACGCACACGCACACGCACACACACACACACACACACACACACACACACACACACACACACACACACACACACACACACACACACACACACACACACACACACACACACACACACACACACACACACACAGAATAATCAATCCACACAGATACACACAGACACACACACACAGAAGAATCAATCCACACAGACACACACACACACACACAGAAGAATCAATCCACACAGACACACACACACACACACACAGAAGAATCAACCCATACAGACACACACACAGGCATGCACTCAGTCATGAAGAAACACACACATACACAGATAATCCCAACTATCTCTCACATTCTCATGTCAGAATTAGACGTTGATCCATGTTCCTCACACATCAAATTTCGAAGTCGTTGCAAACGTCAAATTTCAAAGTGTTTGAGGTTAAGGTTAGGCATTAACTCTGAAATTTTAAGGTTAGGCATTCACTCCGAATGGTTAAGGTTAGGCATTAACTCTGAATGGTTAAGGGTTAAGGTTTGTGATAGGCTTAAAGCAAAAATCTCAAAAACAACTTTGTATCGCTGGATTTAAACATACAACCTTTGGAATCAGAGTCAGATGCTTGCACACATTCTCCATCCTTGTCTACAACACCCCAGTGAAACTGTTGCCTCTAGGGGCCGGTTTCCATGCCATCTCCCGACGCCCTCAGACATGGATGCATGTCGAATACTGACTTTTATCACGGGTGACCTGGCAGGCTAACACTCAGCGAGAGGGAGCGATGAACTGTGTGAACGAGTGTGTTTTTACTACAATGGGCAGATATTGTATATAAAAGGCATGACACACACACACACACACATACACACTCACTCCAACAGCCAGAGGAACCACAGTGTGCCATTGACCTTTCTCTCTCCTCTCTGTGTATTCACACATTAAGTTAATAAGATGAGGTCTATTGTCTGCCTTTGTTATTTCTAATATACCATTCCTATAAAATAGCTATAACACATTTATAACTAATTTACAATGGGTACTCAAATTATATTAGTGTCAAATGCAAGTCATTTAAAAAAATATTAAATATATTGTCCTATGAATATATACATGTTAACTTTTCAAGAATTTTAAACATTTTCTAATGTAATTGATCCTATTTCACCAGATAAATGACGTTGAAACAGGGAGAGCTCACATCCAGAATGGAGGGTGGCTTTTGACCCTCTCTCTCCCTTTTCATCCTCTTATTTCCATCTTTCTTTTCCCCAAACTGAGCTGAACGGTTCCCACGGTCATGGGTTACATGAGGCCTATTAACCTGTATGTAGCTCTGATCCCTGCTGGCACACTGAGGTACAGGACAGGACAGGAAGTTAGGGCTGTGGTTTCCTGTTCCTGTTCCTGTGCTGTGCCCCCCCCCCCCCCCCACCCCGTATTATCCTCTACAGAGGTGGAGGTTGGAGTCAGATGCCCCATTACATTTCAGAGCAGATCTGGAAATACACAATGTAAGTCATTAGTGTTATATTGATTTAAAATGAATTCCTGTTTAATACTGTAAGGTTAAAAATGGTTAATAGTACACATCATTCATTTGCTTATGATTATTTCTAGTTTTCTTAGTGTCTCCCCAAGACATGCCCACAGCCTTCAACTCACCTTCTAAGGTGCGTGTCATTCACTGCACTTGGAATGGGGAGAAAGGATCATGAAATGCCTCCAACCAAAAAGTTAGGGCCCGATTCAATCAGATTCACTTTAGCTGATATCTGCATAGCTGTTGTATTGAAGGTGTCAGAGGTGGAACTGCGTTAGAGTTGTCAAATCTACAAGCAGCTCCCGGCATTATACCTAAAGTGACATTGCCATTGGCTGCACGGAGTCACATTAAGAGAAATATCATGCAGCCTTGTTTACAAGTTCAAACACTGGAAGGTGAGATGTAATCTACACCTCCATTAGGGTGACATAAACTCTCTTTATTTGGTTTAAGGATTTTCAATTTGAGCGTCATTATTTCTATTTAGACTACACTTTCTCCTTCTGAACTTCTGACGTAAGTGGGATGGGTGTGGCTTCGTGATGATTTGACAGCTCTAAATCAGTTACACCTCCAACGCCACCAAAACAGCAGCTATGCGTGTGTCAACTATCACCGGTTAACGCTTGATCAGATTGAATCTAGGCCTTCATTTTGCAAATGAACGCTGACAATTTTAAAATAAAATTTTCATTACTGATATCAATTAGCGTTTTCCCATTAAACTGTGGGATGGAAAGTGGTGTGCATGAATTACTTGATAACTTTACTACTAAGCTGAGCTAATCGCTCTCATCACAGGAAACAGAGACTGTGATCATTTTGGTTTATAAAATATGTTTCTGTATCAATCATGTTCCACGGATGCCTCATGCAGTCTCCTCCCTCAATGACTTTTCTCCCCTTTCCTTATCTCATTTCCTTCTTGAGCTTTAACAGGTGAATGTGAATTGTAATTTTTTTTTTGACGTGATTTCACATGGGAAATTTAACATGAAATCCTGTTATTTTCCACATCTGAAATAACGTGGTTTTCTGTAATGTCGTAAGTCTTTTAATAACAGTTGTCCTGAAGGTATTTTTGTTGCTTTGAACTGTAAAACAAAAGCAACCTGAACCAAATGAACATGGAGCAGGAAATCCAATCGCTGGCCAGGGAGCAGTCAGTTGGACAGAGTCACTGTGAGACTGAGACATAGCTTGGCTGTTTTTGATTACACTACTCAAAATCATTTTGTGATTTCATGTGGCCGAGGAAAAAAATATAGAACTAAACACAATGTAGGTATGATTAAATTGATTGCCCAATCATTGGGAGCAGCTGTGACGAGGCAGGGTAGAGTTAGAGAGACAAAGGCAGGCGTATCGAACAAATAGGAACGGACGTCTTGAGTTCCAGGCCATTTAGCCCAAGGACAATAACCCCCATCTTGTTTAACTCACCCAACAGGGACTATTAGCCACGCTTTCATTTTCTCTGCCTTTAATTGACCAGGTGGGGTGGAGGGAGAGGGAGGCAATCCTCCCCTTCTGGACTTGGCATTGGCAAATTAGTTTAAGATGGGGGGGTTGAGGCTGGAGGTGCTGGAAACATAAACATAGGTTGGTGGGATTTTTACTTCACATTACTGGACCTTAAATTAGTCCAGCAACAAGAGGGATACTGGCAAGAGGGACAACTGATGGTTAAGATACATTGACAAACCTTTCAACTTCCTTGACTTCATGAGGTCCAATAGTATTTCTGTCATTGATCTCATATTTACTGGGTTATATTGGAGAGGTTTGGTTCTAACACATCAGTAGAGTTCTATAACACCTGGGTACAATCAATCAGTGTTGTGTGGAGATAGTTGTGGACCAATCAGTGTTGTGTAGAGATAGTTGTGGACCAGTCAGTTTTGTGTGGAGATAGTTGTGGACCAATCAGTTTTGTGTGGAGATAGTTCTGGACCAATCAGTTTTGTGTGGAGACAGTTGTGGACCAATCAGTTTTGTGTGGAGACAGTTGTGGACCAATCAGTTTTGTGTGGAGATAGTTGTGGACCAATCAGTTTTGTGTGGAGATAGCTGTGGACCTCGGCTGAACATGTACTCAGCAGCAGATTAACCAGTGCGCCCCTAAGCAGCTGTGATGTGTAATAACAACACACATTAAACCCTGAGCAAAATAATTGTCTCACTATTAGTGCTTTATTGCTGCTTTGCACACTACTGAACAGCTGCTGGGAAAAAGAGAGGGAGGGAGAGAGGGATTGAGAGGGAGAGAGAGAGGGCGGAAGAAAGCCAGAGAGACAGAGGGAGAGCGAGAAGGCGTAAGAGATAGACAGAGAGACAGACAGAGAGCCATAGGGAGGGAAGGAGAAAGAGGGAGAGAGATCAAATGTGTGGTTAATATTGGCAAAAAACACACATTTCTTTCCATAGGGCCGTAGGGTGAGACAGGGATGCAGCTTGATCCCCACCCTCTTCAACATATACAGTATATCAATGAATTGGCAAGGGCACTAAAGCAGTCTGCAGCATCCGTCCTTACCCGACTTGGATCTAAAGTCAAATGTCTACTGTTTGCTGATGATCTGGTGCTTCTGTCCCCAACCAAGTAGGGCCTACAGCAGCAGCTATATCTTCTGCAGAGATGATGTCAAACCTGGGTCCTGACAGTAAATCTCAGTGAGACAAAAATAATGGTCCAGATGCCAGGACCACAAATAGAGAGAGAGAGAGGGGGGGAGAGAGAGAGAGAGGGGAGAGGGATAGAGAGAGAGAGAGAGAGAGAGAAAGAGAGAGTGAGGGAAGAGAGAAAAAGAGAAAGAGAAAGAGAGAGAGAGGGGGAAGTGGAGAAAGAGAGACAGAGGCAGAAAGATAGGCAGAAAGAGAGACAGAAAGAGAGATAGAGAGAGAGAGCCAGAGAGAGAGACAGAGAGAGGGGAGAACTAGAGAGGAGGTTGAAGAGAAGAGAGCCATCAGCAGGCAGTGAAGAGGCTAGCCTAGCTACAGGGCCCCAGTCAGGCAGTGAAGGGGCTAGCCCAGCTATAGGGCCCCAGTCAGGCAGTGAAGAGCCTAGCCCAGCCATAGGGCCCCAGTCAGGCAGTGAAGAGGCTAGTCCAGCCATAGGGCCCCAGTCAGGCAGTGAAGGGGCTAGCCCAGCTAAAGGGGCCCCAGTCAGGCAGTAAAGAGGCTAGTCCAGCTATAGGGCCCCAGTCAGGCAGTGAAGGGGCTAGCCCAGCTAAAGGGGCCCCAGTCAGGCAATGAAGAGGCTAGCCCAGCTAAAGGGGCCCCAGTCAGGCAGTGAAGAGGCTAGCCCAGCTATAGGGTCCCAGTCAGGCAGTGAAGGGGCTAGCCCAGCTATAGGGTCCCAGTCAGGCAGTGAAGGGGCTAGTCCAGCTAACAGGCCCCAGTCAGGCAGTGAAGAGGCTAGTCCAGCTAAAGGGGCCCCAGTCAGGAAGTGAAGAGGCTAGTCCAGCTATAGGGCCCCAGTCAGGGAATGAAGAGCCTAGTCCAGCTATAGGGCCCCAGTCAGGCAGTGAAGAGGCTAGCCCAACTATAGGGCCCCAGTCAGGCAGTGAAGGGGCTAGCCTAGCTACAGGGCCCCAGTCAGGCAGTGAAGAGGCTAGCCCAGCTATAGGGTCCCAGTCAGGCAGTGAAGGGGCTAGCCCAGCCATAGGGTCCCAGTCAGGCAGTGAAGAGGCTAGCCTAGCTACAGGGCCCCAGTCAGGCTGTGAAGAGGCTAGCCCAGCTATAGGGTCCCAGTCAGGCAGTGAAGAGGCTAGCCTAGCTACAGGGCCCCAGTCAGGCAGTGAAGGGGCTAGCCCAGCCATAGGGTCCCAGTCAGGCAGTGAAGGGGCTAGCCCAGCTATAGGGCCCCAGTCAGGCAGTGAAGGGGCTAGCCTAGCTACAGGGCCCCAGTCAGGCAGTGAAGAGGCTAGCCCAGCCATAGGGCCCCAGTCAGGCAGTGAAGAGGCTAGTCCAGCTACAGGGCCCCAGTCAGGCAGTGAAGAGGCTAGCCCAGCTATAGGGCCCCAGTTAGGCAGTGAAGAGGCTAGTCCAGCTATAGGGCCCCAGTCAGGCAGTGAAGAGGCTAGACTAGCTACAGGGCCCCAGTCAGGAGTGAAGAAGCTAGCCCAGCTATAGGGTCCCAGTCAGGCAGTGAAGAGGCTAGCCCAGCTAAAGGGCCCCAGTCAGGCATTGAAGAGCCTAGCCCAGCTATAGGGCCCCAGTCAGGCAGTGAAGAGGCTAGCCTAGCTACAGGGCCCCAGTCAGGAGTGAAGAAGCTAGCCCAGCTATAGGGTCCCAGTCAGGCAGTGAAGAGGCTAGCCCAGCTAAAGGGCCCCAGTCAGGCATTGAAGAGCCTAGCCCAGCTATAGGGCCCCAGTCAGGCAGTGAAGAGCCTAGCTCAGCTATAGGGCCCCAGTCAGGCAGTGAAGAGCCTAGCCCAGCTATAGGGCCCCAGTATAATTTAGCCCTAGTAATGATTTAGCTAAATGAACAGGGACTGTTCCAATTAATAGTATTGAGTGTTATTTATCACAGCTGTCTAGGAGCAGCCTTTCGGCTTCATTACCACCTGATTTGTCTGCCTCTCTCCCTCCTTTTTTCCCGACTGCTCTTAAAGACACAGAATCCCTCACTGTGTAGTGTGTCTGTCTGTGTGTGTGTGTGTGTGTACGTGTGTACGTGTCTACGTGTGCATGTGTGCATGTGTGTGCGTAACGGGTGCAGGAAAGCGTGCCCTGTCCTTCACCCAGTGTTGTCTGTTCCTGAGTGGATTGAGAGTTGGGCAGGGTGAGAGGGGGTAGGTTTGATGTGGGATGAGATGGGGTGAGGAAGGGTGAGGGAGACGGGAGAGGACATCAGAGATGGGATGTTGTAGAGCCTCGTATCGGAGCACAGGGATTCCCCCAGCCTGCTCTGACAATAGGACAGGAAGGAAGGAGCTGAAAGGCCGTAGGCCAGGAACAGGTCCTTATGAGAGACCTGGGATAGGGAGAGGACACACCATAGAGGCAAAGGGAGGGGGGGGCTTAACTATCGCACACACACACACACACACAACTACATATATACACACACACGCAAGCACGCACGCACGCACGCACGCACGCACGCACGCACGCACGCACGCACGCACGCACGCACGCACGCACGCACACA